>NC_067413.1:61329566-61630298 GCF_009764475.1 Pristis pectinata
TAAATACTGAAATAAATGGAAAAAAAAACACATTTTAAATTTCATTACTTGAAAAATATGGATTTACATTTGCCTGATAGTACTGCTGATGATTTTATATAACAAAAGAAATTAGAGCAGGAATAGGTCAGATGTTCCCTCGGGCATGCTCAGATTTACAGCAAGATTATGGCTGATCTTCCACCTCTGCTTTCCCTCTGTGTCCCCATATCCCTTAATTCCCTGAATATCTAAGAATCGAATGGAAAGATAACAACTGAGCATCCAAAGGCTTTTAGGGTAACATTGTGGTGAGGCATAAGGTTTGCCTGTAATAACTTCAAGGTGCCTTTGCACTGTTCCTTTGAACATTCTAAAACACAAAGGAAAAACAAATTCCAAACAGTAAGAGTAGACTGGTGTCTTGAGGTCAGGAAAGTGAGAAGATGGAGAGGTTTGAGGAAAAGATTGGATATTCTGAAACCACTGCAAATGTTTGTCACCACAGATAGCAGTCAAAGAGCTAAAAGGCATGAGATGTAGGACTGGATGGGTATTGCAGAGGTAGCCAGGTTAAGGTCATGGTGGAGTTTGGAGAAATGGCCAAGTGTTTGATTTTGATGTCAAGGGGGAATGGTGAATCATAGTGACTGGTAAGGACTAGGCTGATGAATTATAGAGTTTGTTACAAAGCAATCCAAGACATGGATGGCAGAGGTTGGACACATTTGAATTGGTGTTATGGATAGTGCAGGAGGCCAACAAGAAGAGAAGAGTTGAGATCAGAGATAATGAAGACACAGGTATGGAATATATCCTTCCATGACGGGAGTTAGTAGAACAGATGGATTTATTTGACAATCCGGCAGTTTCATGATCAGCATTACTGATACCAGCTTTTTAATTCCAGATTATTTAATTAATTGAATTTGAATATCCCAAATGCTATGGTGGGATTTGCAGGTAGTTGGATGGGAATAATGCACTCTTCTAGCGCAAAACTAATTGCTTCTATAATCAGCAAAACTGGAAGAAGCTTTGTGACTTTGTGTAAGTTCCAATGACAAGCAGATGGCTTTTGACTAAGGACATGGTCTAACAGATATTGTATTGAACAGAGAGCAGCTGTTAGCCAGTGTTAAATTCCTGCAAGTACATTCTCCTTAGCAAAAAAATACCTTAGAAACAGAGCCCTCTTCTCAGCTACTGTTCCAAATTAAAAAAGGTGGTACATTAGTTAAGAAATCTTACACGCAATCCCTCTATCCTTGCAAGCTACTGCCCTATATCAAATCTTCAATTCATTTCCATGGTCCTTATCACATCCCAAAATCAATGCTCATCTTTCTTGTGACTTTAAGTTTGAATATCTCCAAATTAGAATTTTTCCTCGCCCCTTAAATGAACTTAGTGACATTCCCTGGCAAGTATGGTGCAGTCTCTCCCTTTGTCTTTGACTCGTCTGCAGCCTGCATTTCCATCAATTCTCTTTCATCTTTTCTGGTGCCAAGCAATCCTGGCACTAGTCTGATGAAAATGAGCAGGAGGAAACTGGACAACTGCAGGGAAAAATAATGAAATAATTGGGCATGTGACATAATATCATTCTCATCTCAACTAAAATGTGCAGGCTGTTCCTGCCATTGTCAGAAAGATCTGGTAGAAATCTAGGATAATGAAACTTCTCCAAATTCACACCAAAATTACATGAAAATTTACAGAAAATTTACACTGGGGTGTCTACAGGGGACCATTGCCAGCAAATATGTATGTTGATAGTTTAAGGAGCCACCTAATGAAAGGATGAATAGAAAAGTTGAAGAGAAATATTATCAACCTGAAATGTTAAATCTGTTTCTCTTCCCACAGATGTTGCATGACCCTCCCTATACAGTATTTTTTGTTTTTATAACAAAGAATAACTAATTGCTTTCTCTACCTATCGTTTGTGTGAATATGGGGAGCACAGGCTTACTTTATTTCTAATATCATCCTAGTGGATCTTTTTTTCCAGCTTCTCCTGTCTCTATGGAGACAGACATAGTGCATTATTCTACAAGGATCTATAGATACTGCAGAATTTGGTGTAAGCTAAGTTTGGAATAAGTGTTCAAATCTGGAGGACTTACTTGATAGGATAGTTGGAACACATGCTGGATCTTAACAAGTTGGGCAGAATGGGATCAAAGCTGGACAGGGATTTGATGATCTGATGCTAAAATTTAGTTAACAATCAATAGGGATGCCTTCCATGAAGACTGTGACAAAATCACATCGGATTTAATGCGTGACAATCTACAGTCATTAGCAAAGAACAGCAAAACTATTCTACATCATCAGTGGAGTTAGATTTACGAAATAATGTTGCTTCAGTGGTGCTGTTATCACTTATCAACATACTAAAATGCACAAAAGAAATATGTATAAATAGAGAATGTGGCTTCATAACACAATGAATTATAAGATGACTCTTTTACATATGTCCAAGACTCACTCAGGTCAATCATAGCTCTTAAATACAGACATAAAGCATCTCTGACAACCTTAAAGGAGAAACTGCTGCAATATTTATTCCCAATGGGACATCCAATAATTTACTCAGTAAATGATATTAATATTCAGTAGAGTCACAGTTAGGATAATGTTATATTATCTATGTATTATATTAATATAGAAATGACAGGAGACACTAACTGAGATTTCTAGAGGATATATTTCTTTTTTCTAAAAAGATTTACTTGATAAATTCGATGCCATTTTCATACTGAGAAGGGATGAATTACTTGACCTTTCTACCTGGGTGTATTTGAAATAAGATCCATATAAAATTATAAAGGATTATACCTTTTCATTAAATTAAGTCATAGAACAAATGTCAGTATAAAGTCATTTCAAATACAACTGAAACTGCAGAAGAGTTGCTCAAAGTGATTTAACACTGGAAGCTGAGTTACCGAAAGGAGAAAAACTTGGGTCACAGTTATGTAAGCTGTTCTGGGAGAGGGACTGATGGTCCAGCCATGTGCAAAGGCTCCAACAAAGGTACTGTAGGGTTCTGAGCTCATGCATTAAAAATACCGAGACTGAAGTGTTAGCTTCAGTGACACTGTGGAAAACAGACCTGAGCAAATATGGAAATCTCCTGTCTGAGTGCCATCCATCAATCTGCTCAGCTAATGAATCAGTGCTTCTCTGGTTTGAAAATAATCTGGAAGAAGCAACAGCACTGAATATGCTCTGGGTCGGGGATTTAGAC
This sequence comes from Pristis pectinata, assembly GCF_009764475.1. Lineage (NCBI taxonomy): Eukaryota > Metazoa > Chordata > Chondrichthyes > Rhinopristiformes > Pristidae > Pristis > Pristis pectinata. The sequence goes on from NC_067413.1 coordinate 61,332,802, forward strand.
ATCCACCACCAAGAGTAGCTCAATAAATGACTAATTCCTGAAAGACATAGGCTAAACTCATTTGCCCATCATGGACTCATCTGTCTATGGCAGTGTTGAAAGGAGTAATCTGCACAAGGTTCTTCTAGTGACCAAGTCCCATCATGGATACACTGTGGACACCTTCTGTTTCGTTATGTGGCACTATGATCATAAGAATAGATCCAGCAGATTAAAATTGGGTTTTCATGAGATTCTGTTAGCAGCAGCTCAATTTCACCCCAATCTATAATCTCATGGCCTGGCATCTCTCTCACTCTGCTATTGTCATCAAAGTAAAACAGGAAACACTGTCTGAGATTTCCAGAGGATATATTCTTCTACTCATGTGCCAAATAGCAGGAAAAGCATGCTACAGAGTCAAACTTAAGCAATCCCACAACTAACGGACCAAATCAAATCTCTTAAATTCTGCCATACCATATCTGAATGGTGACAGATACTAATGAGAAGAGGAAGTTCCAGGAGTGGATCCCACCTTCAACAATGGCAGTGCCCAACACGTGAGCAGTAAAGACAAGGCTTAAGAATTTACAACCAGTTTCAGCGAAGAGTCCCAAGTGGTTGATTCATTTTGGCTTCCTCCCAAGGCCTCCACCATCACAGAAACCAGCCATCAGCCAACTTGATTCACTTCATATGTTTTCAAGAAATGGCTGAGTGTCCTAGATACAGAAAATACTGTGAACCTGGACCACCTTCCATTTGTAGAGCTGAAGATTTCTGCTCCAGAATTCACTGCCCCTTTAGCCAAGCTGTTCAAGTACAAGTCCAACACTGGCAGCTACCTGACAATACAGAAAACTACTCAACCACAACCTGTTGTCCACTAAAAGCTGAATGAATCTAATCAAGCCAAACACTCTTCTGTCAGCATTCTTAATTATCATCACAGTTGTTGATAGAGCCATCAAGTGAAAGGTAACATAGAGTATCATAGCTCCAGGGAAATTGTTACACCAATCATGGTTGTTGAAAGCCCAAACTAACCATGGTTAGAAGCAGAGAACAGATACAAGGCAATGCAATCAACAGCCTAATTGTTGAGCTTTCCTTTAGATTTTAAAGCACAATTGAATAGTATGGATGGATCAGTGGCAAAGCCCTTCCAGGCTCTCCAAGCATACTCAATGTATGCTGGCTCCTGCAAAGACTTGATATACTTTGACCAGTTTATCAGCTAGACCTGAGAGTTCAATGCATGAGAAAGATCAAAGAACTGCACGCTTATTGGCAATTTCATAATTGCTAAAACACACCTTGCTGGCTATAAGATAGCTCCTATCATCTCCTAAAATCTTAGAGTAACTCAAAGTTTATGAAAAAATAGCATGGCAGATTAATTAGTTAGTTTGGAAGGCAGGGGAAACAAAAAAGACAGCAAAGAATCAGAATCAGATTCAGGTTTATCATCACTGACATACTGTATGTCGAGAAATTTGTTGTTTTACGGCAGTACAGTGCAAGAAATAAAGACATAAAATTACTATAAGTTACAAAACTAAATAAAAAGTTCAAAACAGGAATAATGAGGTAGTGTTCATGGGTTCATGGACTGTTCAGAAATCTGATGGTGGAGGGGAAGAAGCTGTTCCTGAAACATTGAGTGTGGGTCTTCAGGCTCCTGTACCTCCTCCCCAATGGTAGTAACGTGAAGAGGGTCCTTAATGATGAATGCTGCCTTCTTGAGGCACTGCCTCTTGAAGATGTCCTCGATGGCGGGGAGGATTGTGCCCGTGATGGAGCTGGCTGAGTCTACAATGCTCTGCAGCCCCTTTCGATTCTGCACATTGGAGCCTCCATACCGGGCACACAAAGCCGTTTGACCTTGTTTATAGGTAGGTACTTCAATGGATGGAGTCCAGAAAATAAGGCCATTAAACTTAGGGCACAGATGGACATGTAGGAATATATTGTAATTATATTGTAAATATGGCCTGAAGGACATAAATGACACCTTAATATTCCTGACTATGGGATTTTCAGGTGGAAGAGAGAAGGGATAAAAATGTTTTGGGAATCAGTAACATCAGTTAAAGACATAGTTACAGCTGTCGATGGATAAAAAGTTTAGAACGAACAACAATTAAGGCTAAATGAAGAATAAAAGGGGCAGTCACAGTGCTAGGAGTGTACTATTGGCTCTAAACGGTCAAAGAGAGATGGAAGAACAAATATTTATGCATATTGCTGAGAAATGTGTCAAGGCCAGTACTTGATCAAGGAAATATGTGTATAGAGCTGAACAAAATTTGATGCAGCATTGGGATTTGGGAATATAAAATACTCAAATAAGCAATATGTACAGAGGTTGAGTAAAACAGGCTGTGAGCATTGACATGGAATAACTTTGAAGCTGATTAAAGATAAGTTTCCATTTCTTGTTTTGCGCTTCAGTCATTAAAATACAGTATTGGATGGTAAAGTTCTTCCAGAGGTCCTGAAAAAGTAATTGCAGTCTGACTGAGGATATTTTAAATTAGAGACTGGAAAATCACATCACCAAATGAGGTGCAGAATCTAACTGGCTGATTGAAAGACGTGTGACTGCACACGCTAATACATTTCAAAGGATATTAGGAAATTATAATTAGGAATAGAGTTTACTCTCAGAAATGCTAATTGCCTATGCGGATATTTCTTAAGGAGAACTGTATTTGATAACCTCACTACCATCTGGCACATACACCAGTGGGACAAGAAAAGCAACAATCGACTGACTTAACCAAAACCATAGGACCATAGAACAGTACAGCACAATACAGGCCCTTCGGCCCACCATGTTGTGCCGACCTTTAAACCACGCCTAAGACTATCTAACCCCTTCCTCCCACATACCCCCTTATTTTAAATTCGTCCATATGCTTATCTAACAATCTCTTGAACTTGACCAATGTATCTGCCTCCACCACTGCCCCAGGCAGCGCACTCCATGCACCAACCACTCTCTGGGTGAAAAACCTTCCTCTGATATCTCCCTTGAACTTCCCACCCATTACTTTAAAGCCTTGCCCTCTTGTATTGAGCATTGGTGCCCTGGGAAAGAGGCACTGGCTGTTGACTCTATCTATTCCTCTTAATATTTTGTATACCTCTATCAAGTCTCCTCTCATCCTCCTTCTCTTCAAAGAGTAAAGCCCTAGCTCCCTTAGTGTCTCCTCATAATCCATACTCTCCAATCCAGGCAGCATCCTGGTAAATCTCTGCACCCTTTCCAACACTTCCACATCCTTCCTATAATGAGGCGACCAGAACTGGACACAGTACTCCAAGTGTGGTCCAACCAGAGTTTCGTAGAGCTGCATCATTACCTCGTGGCTCTTAAACTTGATCCCATGACTTATGAAAGCCAACATCCCATAAGCTTTCTTAACTACCCTATCCACCTGTGAGGCAACTTTCAGTATCTGTGGATATGAACCCCAGATCCCTCTGCTCCTCCACACTACCCAGTATCCTGCCATTAACCTTGTACTCCGCCTTGGAGTTTGTCCTTCCAAAGTGTACCAACTTACACTTCTCTGGATTAAACTCCATCTGCCACTTCTCAGCCCAGCTCTGCATCCTATCAATATCCCTCTGCAAGTTTCGACATTCCTCCACACTAACCACAACACCACCGACCTTCGTGTCATATGCAAACTTGCTAACCTACCCTTCTACCCCCTCATTCAAGTCATTAATAAATATTACGAAAAGTAGAGGTCCCAGAACCAATCCTTGTGGGACACCACTAGTCACAGCCCTCCAATCTGAATGCACTCCCTCCACCACAACCCTCTGCTTTCTACAGGTAAGCCAATTCTGAATCCACACGGCCAAGCCTCCCTGGATCCCATGCCCTCTGACCTTCTGAAGAAGCCTACCATGTGGAACCTTGTCAAACGCCTTACTAAAATCCACGTAGACCACATCTACTGCACTATCCTCATCAAATTCCTGGTCACCTCCTCAAAGGACCCTATCAGGCTTGTGAGACATGATCTTCCCTTCACAAAGCCATGCTGGCTGTCCCTAATCAGTCCATGATTCTCTAAATGCTCATAGATCCTATCTCTAAGAATCCTTTCCAACAGCTTGCCCACCACAGATGTAAGGTTCACTGGTCTGTAGTTCCCTGGACTATCCCTATTACCTTTTTTGAATAAGGGGACAACATTTGCCACCCTCCAATCCTCCGGTACCATTCCCATGGACAACGAGGACTCAAAGATCCCAGCCAATGACTCAGCGATCTCCTCCCTCGCCTCACGGAGCAGCCTGGGGAATATTCCGTCAGGCCCCAGGGACTTACCTGTCCTAATATTTTCTAACAGCTCCAACACATCCTCTCCCTTGATATCAACATGCTCCAGAACATTAACCTTACCAACACTGTCCTCAGCATCATCAAGGCCCTTCTCCTTGGTGAATACTGAAAGGAAGTATTCATTAAGAACCTCACCCACTTCCAGAGCCTCCAGGCACATCTTCCCACCTTTGTCTCTAATCGATCCTACCTTTACTCTCGTCATCCTTCTGCTCTTCACGTACGTGAAAAAAGCCTTGGGATTCTCCTTAACCCTACTCGCCAAAGCCTTTTCAAGTCCCCTTCTTGCTCTCCTCAGCCCCTTCTTAAGTTCCCTCCTTGCTACCCTATATTCCTCATGAGCTCTATCTGATCCTTGCTGCCTACACTATGTACGCCGCCTTCTTCCTCCTAACTAGTTGTTCCACCTCTCTTGTCACCCATGGTTCCTCCACCCTGCCATTCTTTCTCTGCCTCACCGGGACAAATTCATCCCTAGCATCCTGCAAGAGATCCCTGAACAATGACCACATCTCCATAGTACATTTTCCTTCAAAAATGGCATCCCAATTTACACACTCAAATTCGAGCCTTATAGCCTCATAATTTGCCCTTCACCAATTAAATATCTTCCTGTCCTCTCTGCTCCTATCCTTGTCCATGACAATGCTAAAGGTTAGGGAGCGGTGGTCACTGTCCCCCAAATGCTCACCCACCAAGAGATCTGTCATCTGACCCGGTTCATTACCTAATACTAGATCTAATATGGCATTCCCTCTAGTCAGCCTGTCAACATACTGTGACAGGAATCCGTCCTGGACACACTTAACAAACTCCGCCCCGTCTAAACCTTTGGTACTAAGCAGGTGCCAGTCAATATTTGGGAAGTTGAAGTCTCCCATGATAGCAACCCTGTTATTCTTGCACCTTTCCAAAATCTGCCTCCCAGTCTGCTCCTCAGTATCCCTGTTGCTAGCGGGTGTTATGTTTGTTCTTCATTACGAAACAAACTTAGCATGGGTTTAACATTGGAGCATTTATTAAAGCAACAAAACAACAGATTGCACAGACTTACAACACCAGGCTGGCTGGCTTTTCCCGCTCTTTCCACCCACTTCCTGTTTCCCCCATGTGACCCCTTGCATTGCCTACTGGGAACTGTAGTTCTTTATTATAACTACATAACAACACATAATAACACGTCTTCCCCCTTTAAAGAAAAAACAAACACAATACTTTGTCCTTATAAACCTGCCAAGAACCCTTGCCCACTCAGCAGCTTTCAATCAGTCTCTGAGGTGGTTTTATGGTCCTTTTTGGTCTGATACTTGTTTTCGCAGCTGTGTTGCTTTCATTTACTGCATTACTATCGGTGTTTTCCTGGGAACTCTGGTCCACATGTTCATTTTCTCCATATGCTGGCACCTTTGGTGTACTGACAGGAGATGGGTCACAGCCAAGGATTGGAGCCTGTAGTTGTAGATCCACGCAGTTCCTGCTCAGAGGTCTCCCTCACTCCGTCTGGATCTGGTATGAATGTGGATTTACTTCGCCTTGCACAACTCCTTGCATGGACCATGTGCCAGAATCATGATCTCGGATTTGCACTTGATCCCCAGGCTTCAAGACTGGTAGGCTTTTCACTGTCTTGTTGTGATTCCATTTCTGTTTTTCTTTCCCTTCCTCTTTAGCCTGTTTGACCTTGTGTGCTCCTTCAGGTGTCAACAGGTTTTCATGTATTGGAAGGTTAGTATGTATGCGTCGACCTATCAGCATTTGGGCTGGTGAAAGGCCATTCTGCAGTGGCGCACTTCTGTAAATCATTGGACTTCTGTGGAAATCCTCTCGTCCATCTTGCGCTTTCTTCATGAGACCCGTCACCACCTTAACTGAACTCTCTGCTCGGCCATTAGATTTTGGGTGATGTGGGCTTGAGGTTATATGTCGAAACCCCCAAACATTGGCAAAGGATTCAAATTCACTGCTCGAAAACTGTGGACCATTGTCTGATACTACTTCACATGGAACTCCATGCCTCGCAAACACAGCTTTCAGGAATGTGATAACTGCTTTGCTGGACATTGATTGCAGTGTCGCAACCTCTGGGTAATTGGAAAAGTAGTCTGTTACAACAATATGGCTCTTCCCATTACAGTCAAACAAATCCACTCCAACTTTGAAATACGGCCTGTCTGTAAGTGGTTCTGCTTGCTGCTTTGGTCTGTAGGTAAGGCATATTTCACATGAAGCAGTGGTTCGGCTGATGTCTTGGTTCATTCTTGGCCAGTGCATCACTTCATGTGCTCTACGTTTACATTTTTCCTCCCCAAGATGCCCTTCGTGTGTCTTCTGGAGCATCTCCTTGCGTAGTGACACTGGAATCACAAACCTGTTCCCTTTGAAGATCATATCTTTCACCACTGACAGTTCAGCTCTGCATGCCCAATAATCCCGAATACACATTGGACAGTCATCCTTTGCTGCTGGCCATTCTTTCCATATTGTATCCTTGAGTACTTCCATTTTTTCATCTGCCTCTGCTGCTTTCCTAATCTGCTCTGTTTTATCTGGAGACACTGGAAGAGAGGTGACTATCATGTCAACAAAGGCCTGTATATCTGCATTAACCTGTTGGTCTCTCTTTTCTGTCTTGTCGAGTGCATCAATTTTTAAGAGAAGGCTATGTCAGACAAATTATTAATTTTTCTCAAGAAAGCCAGCGGGCTAGCAGATTTGATTCAAAAGGTTAACAAGGGTAACACAGTTGATATGGTCTACATGGATTTTAAAAGGACAACAGGCTACATGGCTGACTGATCCAAAAAGTGAAACTCCCTGGGATCCAAGAGAAGAAGGCAACTTGGATACAACATTGAGACACAAGAGATTCTGCAGATGCTGGAATCTGGAGCAACACACACAAAACGCTGGAGGAACTCAGCAGGTCAGACAGCATCTATGATGGGAAATGAAGGGTTTCGGGTTGAAACCCTTCACCTGGACTGGAAAGGAAGAGGGCAGAAGCCAGAATAAGAAGGTCGGGAGAGGGGGAGGAGCACAAGCTGGCAGGTGATAGGTGAGTCCAGATGAGAGGGCGAAGGTAGGTAGGTGGGGAAGAGGGGGTGAAAGGGAGTGATGTAAAATGCTGAGAGATGATAGGTAGAAGCAAACGGTTGAAGAAGAAGGAATCTGGTAGGAGAGGACAGTAGATATGGAATAAATGGAGAGAGGTGGGGAATAAATGGGCAGATCATGAGGGCGGGGGAGGGGAAACAGAAAGGGTGAGGGGAAACAGAAAGGGTGAGGGGACCACAGGAATGAGGGGAAAACAAAGGGGGGGGGAGGGGAAAAAAACTTCACCTGTGAATCCGAGGGTATCATTTATTGCATCCGGTGCTCCTGGTGCGGCCTCCTCTACATTGGTGAGACCCGATGCAGATTGGGTAACCGCTTCGTCGAGCACCTTCGCTCCGACCGCCACAAAAGCAAGGATCTCCCGGTGGCCAGCCACTTCAATTCCACATCCCACTCCCATACTGACTTGTCTATCCATGGTCTCCTCTACTGCCATGTTGAGGCCAGACGCAGCTTGGAGGAGAAACACCTCATATTCTGTCTTGGTAGTCTCCAACCTGACGACCTTAACATCGAATTCTTTAACTTACAGTAACCCCTTCCCTCCTTTTCTCCCCCTTTTTACCCCCTCCCCACCCACTGTTTTACTTCATTCCCCTGCCCTTATGACCTGCCCATTTATTCCCCACTTCCTTCCCTTTATTCCATGGTCAACTGTCCTCTCCTACCAGATTCCTTCTTCTTCAGCCCTTTGCCTCTTCTACCCATCACCTCTCAGCTTCTTACATCACTGCCTTTCATTCCCCCTCCCCCACCCACCTACCTTCCCGCTCTCACCTGGACTCACTTATCACCTGCCAGCTTGTGCTTCTACCCCTCCCCCTGCCTTTTTATTCTGGCTTCTGCCCTCTTCCTTTCCAGTGCTGATGAAGGGTCTCGGCCCGAAACATCGACTGCTTATCTCCCTCCATAGATGCTGCCTGACCTGCTGAGTTCCTCCAGCATTTTGTGTGTGTTGGATATAACATTAACTCAGTGGAATCTCTCCACCAACAGACGACCAGGATTAGCTGATCTTTTGGAGGTGGTGAGAGATTTATGCAATGAAAATATATGGTCTTCTTTTAGAACAACAGCAGTCTTGATTTCACCATTTCTGCCATGCCACTGCCCACGCTGCAGTTTGTCAGCCACACAGCCCAGACTGCTGCTATGCACTTTGAGCTTGTGCACTCCGAAGCCAAGCCTTCCAGGACTAGTACTGCTCAGAGTCTTCCACCAAGGTCACCTGCAGCCTCCTCAATTGCAAGACAGCAGCCTTCATTCCAGCAACAATGCTGCAGCCACTTCTAAAGCACCCCACGGGGCTAGTAAGACAAGCAAAGCCACAAGAAGGCAGGCATAAAAGGGTAGTGATGATGCTTATGAATTTTTTTGACATGCTCAGATGTATAAATACACATTTGAATAATGGTTGCTTGTCATTGTCTTCAAGCGGAGGCTGTGATGATATCGAAAGTGGAAGTTGGGGAAAAAGTAAGGTGGAACTGGTGGTAAAACAAAGAACTGGAGGTTCTGTCAGTGGAATTGAAGTGCAATCGCTTTTTCACAGTCAACCTGGCCAAAAAATGATTCCAGACACTGCTTCCAAGAAGGTACTTCGTCCTCCACTTCCTCCTCCTCCAGAATTATTCAAAGGGTCAATATCCCAGACCCATGATGTCACTGCAGGAGGTCCTCAAGGATAGTGTACCAGGACTAACCATTTTCAGTTGCTTTTTCAATGACTTTCATTTCATCCTAAAGGTAAAAATGGGGATGTTCACTAATAATTGAACAATGATCAATGAGATTTGTAACTCCTCAGCAAATGAAGCTGTCCACAGCAAGACCTAGACAACATTTAAGCATGGGTGGATAAGTGGCAAATAATATTCCCACCATAAAGCTGCTAGAGAATGACAATCACCAACAAGAGTCTAACCAGCTTAACGTTCATTATCACTGCTGAGGCTCTCACCATCTTTATTCAAGGGGGCCACCATTGACCAGAAACCCAACTGGACCACGAAGACATACTGTGGTGAGGAGTGCAGGTCAGAAGCTGGATATCCTGTCATGAGTGACTTGCCTCCTGACAGACCAAAGCCTTTCCATCAAGTAGAAATCATGCCTAAAATGTTTGTAAATCACGGATGCTAGAAATATGAAATAAAAGCAGAAAGTACATGAAGTACTCACCAGATCATTCTGTCATTGACTTGAAATGTTCGCTCTATTTTTCTCTCTATAGAATGCTGTCTGACCTGCTGATACTTCCGGCAATTACTGTCTTGTTTACAAGTTATGAATCCGACACCATCAGGACTAAGCAGTCCTCTTGATTGACATCTTCTACCAGCCTTAACATTCATTCCCTCCCACTCCACCCCCATGCACTGTGTCTGCAGTGTGCACTGGAATTATTCACTAGGCTACTCCCACAGCACCTTGTAAACTTCCAACCACTTTCACCGAGATTGGGCACACAGGAACACCACCACCTGAATGCTCCCCATCAAGTTGCTCATTAAATTGATTTGGAAACCTATTGCTATTTCTTCATTGTCACTGTACCAAAAACCTGGAACTCCCTATACGGCAGCATTGTGGAAGCAAGCACCTTCACAAGAAGGAGTACAGTGGTTTGAGGTAGCAGCTCGCCACCACCTTCTCAGGGGCATTAAGAAAGGGTAACAAATGCTGAAGTACACCTGAAAATGATGGAACCATCAAGCAGATCAGGTAGCATCTGTGGAAAGAGAAACAGAGTTAACATTTCAGGTCGAAGATTTTTCATCAGTAATGGGAAAGAGAGAAAACAAGTTAATTTTAAGTTGCAAAGAATGTGGGGTTCGTATGGATAGGACAAAGGAAATATTTTTGATAGGGTAAGACCACAGCTGCTCTGGGGATAAGCTGTAAATGAGGTCCTCCGGTCGATGGGGCAGTTTGAGAAAACATGGACAGATGAGGGCAGTTAGACTGTGAGAGTCCAAACAAAGGCATGTAAAGATTGTGAAATTCAGTGTTCCAGGACATGCTCATCAAGTCAGGATGTGGTAATGGAGAGAGAAAAACTGAATCAGAATCAGGTTTATTATCGCTGACATACTGTATGTTGAGAAATTTGTTGTTCTGCGGCAACAGTGCAGTGCAAGACATACAAATTACCACAAGTTACAAAAATAAATAAATAGTGCAAAAGAGGAATAATGAGGTAGTGTTCATGGGTTCACGGACCATTCAGAAATCTGATGATAGAGGGGAAGAAGCTGTTTCTGAAACACTGAGTGTGGGTCTTCAGGCTCCTGTACCTCCTCCCTGATGGTAGTAACGTGAAGAGGGCATGTCCTGGGTGGTGAGGGTCCTTAATAATGGATGTTGCCTTCTTGAGGCATCGCCTCTTGAAGATGTCCTCAATGGCAGGGAGGGTTGTGCCTGTGATGGAGCTGGCTGAATCTACAACCACTTGCAGCCTCTTTTGATTCTGCACATTCTGCCTCCATACCAGGCGGTGATGCAACCAGTCAGAATGCTCTCCACTCTACATCTGTAGAAATTTGCAAGAGTCTTTGGTGACACACCAAATCTCCTGAAACTCCGAATGAAGTAGAGCTGCTGGCGTGCCTTCTTTGTGATTGCATCAATGTGTTGGGCCCAAGATAGATCCTCTGAGATGTTGATGCCCAGGAACTTGAAGCTGCTCACCTGTTCCACCGCTGACCCCTCAATGAGGACTGGTGTGTGTTCTCCCGATTTCCCTTCCTGAAATCCACAATCAATTCCTTGGTCTTGCTGACGTTGAATGCGAGGTTGTTGTTGTGACACCACTCAACCCGATCTATCTCACTCCTGTACGCCTCCTCATCACCATCTGAGGTTCTGCCAACATGGGTGTCATCGGCGAATTTATAGATGGTGTTTGAGCTTTGCCTAGCCATACAGTCATGAGTGTAGAGAGAGTAGAGCAACGGGCTAAGCACGCATCCTCGAGGTGCGCCTGTGTTGATTGTCGGTGAGGAGGAGATGTTACTACGGATCTGCACTGACTGGTCTCCCGATAAGGAAGTCAAAGATCCAGTTGCAGAGGGAAGTGCAGAGGCCCATCTTTTGAAGCTTGTTGATTAGTGATGAGGGGATGATGATGTCGAATGCCGAGCTGTAATCGATAAACAGCAGTCTGATGTATGTTTTGCTGTTGTCTAGTTTCTCCAAAGCCGAGTGGAGAGCCAATGAGATTACGTCTGCTGTAGACTTTTGTGGTGGTAGGCCAACTGTAGCAGGTCCAAGTCCTTGCTCAGGCAGGAGTTAATTCTAGCCACGACCAACCTCTCAAGACACCTCATCACAGTAGGTGTGAGTGCTACCGGGCGATAGTCGTTGAGGCAGCTCACCCTGCTCTTCTTGGGCACTGGTATGATTGATGCTCTTTTAAAGCAGGTGGGAACCTCTGACTGCAGCAGTGAGAGGTTGAATATGTCCTTGAGCACTCCAGCCAGTTGGTGGGCACAGATTTTCAGTACCCTGCCAGGTACACCATCGGGTCTGATGCCTTGTGAGGGTTCACCCTCTTGAAGGATGCTCTGACGTCAACCTCCGAGACAGAGATCACAAGGGTTGCCAGATGTTGTGGGGATTCGTACAGGTATAGTGTTATTCTCCCTTTCATCTCGTGCATAAAAGGCGTTGAGCTCATCGGGGAGTGAAGCATCACTGCCATTTATGCTGTTAGGTTTCGTTGAGCTGATAGCACAGATGGATACCTTGCACCAGAAATTGTCAGTTCCGATAAAGACAGAATGTGAGTTATCTGCAGTTGGAGAATTTGATATTGAGTTTGGAAAACAGCAATATTCCCAGACAAAGGATGAAGAGCTGTTCCTCAGGCTTACGTTGCTGGAGGCCACAGACAAATAGATATGTCAAAACTGGAGTGGGATGGAGAATTAAAGTGGCAGGCAACAGGGAGTTCTGCATCACCCCTGCAAACTGAACACAGGTGCTCCGCTAAGCAATCACCAGATCTGCATTTGGTTTCTCCCATGTAAAGGAGACCACATTATGAACACTGTGCACTAGATTGGAAGAAGTGCAGGTAAATTGCTACTTCACTTTGAAGGGCTGTTTGGGTTCCTTGATGGTGACAAGGGAAGAGGTGAAAGGACAGATCTTATATCTCCTGCTGTTGCGTAGGAACATACCTCAAGAAGAGGAGTGAAGAACAGACCAGGGAGTAATGAAGGGAAGGGCCACTTTGAATTGCCAAAAGAGGAGGTCAGGGGACAATGTGTCTGTTAATGGAATCTTCTTGATGATAAGATATCTTTATTAGTCACATGTACATCAAAACGCACAGTGAAATGCATCTTTTGTGTAGACTGTTCTGGGGGCAGCCCACAAGTGTCGCCACGCTTCTGGTGCCAACATAGCATGCCCACAACTTCCTAACCTGTATATCTTTGGAATGTGGGAGGAAACCGGAGCACCCAGAGGAAACCCACGCAGACATGGGGAGATCGTACAAACTCCTTACAGACAGTGGCCGTAATTGAACCTGGGTTGTTGGCGCTGTAAAGCGTTACGCCAAGCACTACACTACCATGCCTGCCCAACTGGTGGATATTGTGAAGAATAATTCATTGAATGTCAAGGCTGGTGCATTGGAAGGTAAGGACCAGGAGCACTCTATTCTTGCTCATAAAAATCAAGAAAACACTAGATGCTTGAAATTTGAAATTAAAAATGCTGGGAAAGAATTCTGACCTGAAATGTTAACTGTTTCTCTTTCCACAGATGCTGCCTGACTATTGAGTATTTCTCAGATTTTCTGTTTCTATTCTTGTTCAGTCCAATGGGAAATAGTTGAGATGAAGTCAAGGCCTCTGTCAAATGTAGCAGAGGGAAGGGTACAGTTCACAAACAAGGAGAGACACTTGATATACCATAGAACATAGAACCATAGAACCATACAGCACAAAACAGGCCCTTCGGCCCACCATGCTGTGCCGTGCATCAAACCACCCTCGCACTATCTAACCCTTTCCTCCCGCATATCCCTCTATCTCACATTCCTCCATATGCCTATCCAACAAACTCTTGAACCTGTCCAATGTATCTGCCTCCACCACCACCCCAGGCAGTGCATTCCGTGCACCAACCACTCTCTGAGTGAAAAACCTCCCCCTGACATCTCCCCTGAACCTCCCACCCATAACCTTAAAGCCATGCCCTCTCGTCTTGAACATTGGTGCCCTGGAAAGGAGGCGCTGACTGTCTACTCTATCTATTCCTCTCAATATTTTATGTACCTCTATCATGTCTCCTCTCATCCTCCTCCTCTCCAGTGAATAAAGCCCTAGCATCTTAAGCTTTTGCTCATATTCCATACGCTCTAATCCAGGCAGCATCCTGGTAAATCTCCTCTGCACCCTCTCCAACACCTCCACATCCTTCCTATAATGCGGCGACCAAAACTGAACACAGTACTCGAAGTGTGGTCTAACCAGAGTTTTGTAAAGCTGCATCATCACTTTGCGGCTCTTAAACTCAATCCCACGATTTATGAAAGCTAACATCCCACAGGCCTTCTTAACTGCTCTATCCACCTGTGAGGCAACTTTCAGTGAACTGTGAATATGAACCCCCAGATCCCTCTGCTCCTCTACACTGCCAAGTACCTTGCCATTTACCCTGTACTCTGCCCTGGAGTTTGTCCTTCCAAAGTGTACCACCTCACACTTCTCCGGATTGAACTCCATCTGCCACTTGTCAGCCCAGTTCTGCATCCTATCAATATCCCTCTGTAAGTTCCGACAGCCCTCCACACTATCCACGACACCGTCGATCTTAGTGTCATCTGCAAACTTACTAACCCACCCTTCCACCCCCTCATCTAAGTCATCTATAAATATCACAAAAAGTAGAGATCCCAGAACCGATCCCTGCAGGACACCACTAGTCACTGCCCTCCAATCCGAGGGCACTCCTTCCACCACAAATCTCTGCTTTCTACAGGCAAGCCAATTCCTAATCCACACAGCCAAGCTTCTTTGGATCCCTTGGCCTCTGACCTTCTGAAGAAGCCTACCATGAGGAACCTTATCAAACGCCTTACTAAAATCCATATAGACCACATCCACCGCAGTACCCTCATCAATCTTCCTCGTCACCTCCTCAAAGAACTCTATCAGGCTTGTGAGGCAAGATCTTCCCTTCACAAAGCCATGCTGGCTGTCCCTAATCAGTCCATGATTCTCCAGGTGTTCACAGATCCTATCCCTTAGAATCCTTTCTAACAGCTTACCCACCACAGACGTAAGGCTCACCAGTCTGTAATTCCCTGGACTATCCCTACTACCTTTTTCGAACAAGGGGACAACATTCGCCACCCTCCAATCCTCCGGCACCATCCCCGTGGACAACGAGGACTCAAAGATCCTTACCAGCGGTTTAACAATCTCCTCCCTCGCCTCTCGAAGCAGCCTGGGGAAATCCCGTCAGGCCCCGGAGATTTATCTGTCTTGATATTATTTAACAACTTGAACATATCCTCTCTCTTGATACCTACAACCTCGAGAACATTACCCTTACCAGCACTCCCTTCTGCGTCATCAAGACCCCTCTCCTCGGTGAATACCGAAGAGAAGTATTCATTGAGAATTCCTCCCCTTCCGCCGCCTCCAGGCACATTCTCCCACCTTTGTCCTTAATTGGACCTACCCTTACCCTAGCCAACCTCCTACCCTTCACGTATGTGAAAAAGGCCTTGGGATTTTCCTTAACCCTACTAGCCAACGCCTTTTCATGTCCCCTTCTAGCTCTCCTCAGTCCTTTCTTAAGTTCCTTCCTCGCTACTCTATATTCCTCACGGGCCCTGTCTGAACCTTGCTGCTTATACCTTACGTATGCTACCTTCTTCTCCCTAACAAGTTGTTCCACCTCTCTCGTCACCCACGGTTCCTTCACCCTGCCTTTCCTTCTCTGCCTCACCGGGACATATTTATCCCTAACATCCTGCATAAGATCCCTGAACATTGACCACATCTCCATGGTACATTTCCCTTCAGAAACGACATCCCACTTTACACTCCCAAGTTCTTTCCTTATAGCCTCATAGTTCGCCCTTCCCCAATTAAATATCTTCTTGTCCTCTCTGCACCTGTCCCTGTCCATGACAATTTTAAAGGGTACGGAGCAATGGTCACTGTCCCCCAAATGCTCACCCACCATTAGATCCTTCACCTGTCCCGGTTCATTTCCTAAAACTAGATCTAGCATGGCATTCCCTCTAGTCGGCCTGTCGACATACTGCTTCAGGAATCCCTCCTGGACACATTTAACAAATTCCGTCCCATCTAAACTTTTGGCACTAAGCAGGTTCCAGTCTATATTTGGGAAGTTGAAGTCTCCCATTATAACAAACCTGTTATTTTTGCTTCTCTCCAAACACTGCCTGCCAATCTGCTCCTCTATATCTCTACTGCTACCGGGGGGGCCTATCGGATACTCCTAGTAGAGTAACTGCTCCTTTCTTGTTCCTTACTTCCACCCATACGGGCTCTAGAGATGATCCTTCTACAACATCCATCCTTTCCACAGCTGTAACGGTGTCCATAACCAGTATCGCCACCCCTCCTCCTCTTCTCCCCCCTTCCCTATCCCTCTTAAAACACCAAAAGCCAGGAATATTCAATATCCACTCCTGCCTTGACATCAGCCACGTCTCAGTAATAGCCACAATATCATAGTCCCCTATACTTATCCAAGCCCTCAGTTCATCTCCCTTATTCCTGACACTTCTTGCATTTAAGTATGCTGAAGGTTTTTAGTATTTTCTGTATTTACTCTGGATTTCCAGCATTTGGAGTTTTTTTCATTTACTGGTATTAAATGTTGGCCTAACCAGCATTGCCAAGGTGCCAAAAAATGAATAAATATAAAGCTAAAATATGGAGACTGCTACCAGGTATCAAGTAGTGACCATTGTGGGCATTTGGGGATAGTCACACACCAGCTACGCACTTAAGGATGAAAGGCCTGTGTTGCAGAATACCTCAAGAATGAAATATGATGCCCTTACGATTAGATGAGTACAGTCAATGGGTCCTTGCATATCATAAAGCCTGCAGTCTTGGTATATGCTCTTGTTGTTTGGTGCCCTCTCACAGGGGAGGAGGATATGAATTCTGTTAACCTGCATTAAGGAGTATCCAAAGCAATATAATGCAAATAGTCCCAAAGTTGTTCATGGTCTTTGGACCAACCTGTAAAGATCCACATGCAGAGAAACTGATGGCCTTGCTCTGCAACTAAACATGGTTGCTGTGTAAGGTGTATCACCATTAGTACTTGCTTAAAGAAGCAGTCACCTAACGCATTGAGATTATAATAGGGAACTGTCCACTGAGCACCTTTGCTGGAGAAAGTACTTTGCGGTGGTCCCTGCTCCCTCTCCAGACAGGTTACTCTGTCTGCAGTTTCCCCATTCTCCCTATCTTGCTGCACCCTGGGAGGAAAGGTCAGCAAAGCCTCCATATCTGGGGCAAACAGGTATTTCTGAATTCAGGAATTTACGATACAATTCTTATTTCTGACACATCACTCTGTAATTTTTATTATTTGCGTTGAGGTCATCAGCATGAGCCAATACTTCTTGACAAACATCTACTTCCATCTTTTTAATAGTTTGGAAGTCTGAGGTCTGAGTTATTTGCTGCTTTGAAATTGTTCCCTTTACACAACAATGGATCTTGTAATGTGCTTTGGGGATCTATACTCTATACCTCCCTCCATTCTCAAAAACAGCTGTTCACCATAACATTATTTTCTGTCCCATAGCCAATTTTGTCTTAAATCGTGCTACTGTCCCTTCTATCACATATCATGAAAAAATAAACACCATCTGTTTTGTCTGAGTACCAGAATTTTTTGGAGAAAATTACCATCTGATCAACTATTCTATGCATATCTGTGTATACAGACTCATTTCTAAGGCTTTGTAGTGTATATAATATCGGATGTGCATGATAACCATTGCTTTAAGGCTATCATCCCCATAAGGATTGTGTCATGTGACTATCTGCTCCCTGGGTTGCAACAATATATATATATATGTAGAAAGTTCCAGAGGCAGTCTGTGAAGATCCCTTGAATGAACTAGGCATATCTTCTTTGAGTTCTTCTCGTCTCCTGCTTACTAGTTTGTACAATCTGTAATAGAATCCATTAGAGGTTAACTATTCACTGAACAACATTCTCTGCAGTTTAAATGGGAATCTGGCCGCTGAGAAGTATGAGAGAGTCATTAGCAGATTAGACCCAAGAGTTGCCCATTCTCTGAGTTTCTTGTAACTCATGTTTTACAAATTGGACTGGATAAAAAATATTGATCAGGAAGGAAATAAAAAGATGCCTATACTCTTGTCTCTTCCTTATCTTTATTTGCTTAAATAAAATCAGAAAATGCTGAAGATTTTCAGCAGGTTAGGCAGTTCATTTATCTCTCCACGAATTGTGGATCTGCTGAGAAAATGAAGTTTTCTGGTTTTATTTTGCAAGATTTCCAATATCCACAGCAGTTTGCCTTTGATATATTTGCTTAGATACTTGAGCAGTTATAACTTCATTGTCTATAAAACCTGCAAGAATAGGAAGATGTGTTAACAGCCATGGGGAAGGAGGCATTATCTTAGCAGACATCTTCAGTAATTTTAGGACATTGAAGCTTAACATTTGCTGGCAGCATAACTGAGCTAGACTGTAATCGGTGTACCTGCTCTCTCCTGTAACCAGTATATTCATGGTGTCTTCATGGCAGCAGGACTGGAACAGCTTTGAAAAGAATTCTGGCTTTTCGCTTCACCAATACCATCAGATGACAGTATTCCCAGTCAATCATTTGATGGTGCCAGTCATATGCAACAATGGAGAATGACGGGCATAGGGTATCATTTTGTTATACACACTTGAACCATCTATAAAATTCTTAAGGATATATCAGACTGCTGGCTTACTGATCAAAGTAGCTAATTCAATAAAAAAATGTCACAAAAAGGGAATGGTTACTGCTGAGTTCCTAAATCAGGGGCATGGGCTAGATTTTCCACTCATCCATTGTGCTGGTAGACATGAGGTTCAACAGGAGTTCTGCCCGTTGCAATAATCTCTTAATCCTGGCTAATTTTCTGAGGTCAGGCTCATTATCAGGGTTGCAGAAATGCTTGTGCCTGGAGCTAAACAACTTCTTTAAAACATGTACTCTGGCTTCTACCATCAATCACCCCACAATTCATTGCATAGGCTTTCTGGATTGTTATGTTTTTACAAGGAATTGTAACAAGGAATATGCATATGTTGCCTAGATTCAATTTTGCAAGGAGTTAAACACAGGAAATTACATTACATTACAGACACGCTGCTCATTTGGCCGGCACTTGAATGTATCTGACTTGGAAGGCTTATTTTATCATTTCCAGCAGAATATCCCCGAAATGTCAGGGACAAAGGAGAAGATGGCTGACTAGACTGAGAATTTTTCTCAAGACTTAAATTAGCTACTGCATTACCTGATTATCATGCTGACAATGCTCTCGTATTCAGTAACAAGTTCAATTCATATGTGTATCTCATGCATTCTGCAGGAGTTAAGTAATGAGTGGGAATTGCAAAGGTCAAAAATACAATGCTAATAAGTTAAATTTCAATGACGAACTTTGAAGCTTTATTTATTTCTCTGACATGCTGGACTTACTGTTGTAGCTTTGCAAAAAGTTGTTAAACCCTATATGAAATTTGATTGATGCATTTCTTCAAATCCTTTAGTTTTATTTCTACATTCCTTCTTCAATTTCTTGATATTTCCATCACATAAAGCAGCAACAGAATTGCAGAGAGGGATCTCTTTTAACCTTCATTTTGCTTTGTCAGTGACATAACAAATCTACATTTAATCCTCTTTGACATATCATTTCATAAATATTCTATTCACACTAGAAACTGCTCCTGTCTCTTTTAATCAATTCATCTCTATTCCCAGATAGTACTTAGAATTTTGTCCCAGGGTTTAATTGATCTATCTATTTGTTCATGCTTAACAATGATTTTATTTGTAAACAAGTTATAGCAAACTTTTGTCAACAAGGTTTTTCAGAGCAATGTAAAAAGCACAAACATTTAGAACGTGACAAACTGCATTGTATTTTTGTCTTTTTCTGATGAGATTTTATCTCGCAGGGGATATTTACATTTTTGTTCTTTGGATTCATTCATGCTAGCAAGGCTATCATTTATCGCCCATCCACAAGCACCCTTGAGAAGGTAGTGGTGAACTGTGTGTGGTGAAGTATTCTCTGAGTGCTGTTCGGTCAGATGTTCAAGGATTTTGACACTGCAGTGATGCAGAAACAGTATAATGGATCCTGTTATCTTTTCTTTGTCAGTGGATAGGCATCCAAAAAACTCATCCCTCATAGCATCAATCTCTGAGTTGGTGCTGTGGGGTATCAGGGACAATGATATAGTTATATTCGTCATCATCATTACCCCCCTTTTGTGTTCCTTCATGCTCCTCCTTTTCCAGTAATATCTCACTCAGTCTCCTCCTCTTACAGGGAATAAAAGACAGCTGCTCTTCTAAGTTGCAGCTGAAACACTTTAATAGTAATACAGTAACGTGGATGATATTGAGGGTATGTACTATTGATCAAATCAAAGAGCATGTCGTTATCAGGAAGAAACATTGTTAGGGAGCATGCTTAGTCAATTACAGGTAGCATCTTGGACACCACTCTACCCATTAATTGCAGTGTGGCTTCCTCTTTGGTGATGAGATGCCGTCATTGAGAGAGTCTGTCTCCTGAGTAGGTGGTCCTCCCTCCTATTACCTAAAAGAAGTTGAAGGACATTGAGTATATTCTTAATTCTTACTCATTTGGTAGCTTCTGTTTAGGGTGGTGTTGAGGACAGAATGTCAAGGTGGGGTTGTGGTGTTGGAGTAAGTGTGATGAGTAGGGTGCAGATGAAGTTTGTGTGTGTGTGTGTGCGTGCGTGCGTGCGTGTGTGTTTGGATGTGTGTGTATGTTTGTATCTAAATGTCAGCATAAATGAGCAGTATTTACATGGCTGTAGGGTTCACTTTCATCTTGTGAGACCATGAGACTTTTTTCAGCAGTTCTCCACAACTTCTGGAATCTCACAGTGGGAAAACAATATATCAGCCTTTTGCCAGGCTCCTCATTTTTTTTTATTCATTCATGTTACATGGGCACAGCTGGCAATTGCAGCATTTATTGTCTATCCTTAATTGCCCTTTAACTCTCAAAGTACTTAAGAACCACATATAATACAGACTGAGTAAGGATGGCAGATTCCCTCCACTAAAGCACATGAGTGAGCCAGATGGGATTTTATGACAATCTGGTAATTTCACGGTTAGCATTACTGCGACTAGTGTTTATTTTTGTTCCAGATTTATTTAATTACTCAATTTAAGTTTCTCAGCTGGTAGGCATGTGTCTAGATCAATGATCTAGAATTCTGTCTGCGAGTTCAATAACAATGGTAGCAACTACTTTTGTTCCCCAGCTTTTGCTGGACCCACTGCCTCCAACCATCGATCTGAGTCACTGGCAGCTCAGTGTTCCTTTACATGAACCTGGAATCTCTCTCCCAAGCATCACAGCAGGTCTGTCTTCCCTGGCACCCATTATGTGTATTACAGTCTGGCTGCAATTGCTTTTGAGCCTTTAAGGGCTGACAGCCTTCCTGAATTGGAGAACAGGACAATGTTTATAACTGTGCTAAACAGGATGAGGTTCTTTTGGGACAACAAACAATCTGCTGGAAGAACTCAGTGGGTTGAGCAGCATCTGTGGGAGGAAAGGAATTGTTGATGTTTTGGGTCGAAACCCTGCATCAGGACTGCATCAGATTTTTTTTCTGGGAACTGTGCAAGTCCTGTTTTATTGCATGATGATGGGCACAAACTTGCCTAACAATTTCTTAAAGGTGTTTTTGTTCAGTTTCGTAACACTGTGTGAGTAGCCTGACTAGGCACAAGTGCTACGCACAATGCCCAGTTAGTACAATAGAAAAAGGATGAAATCCAATTACTGGGCAGAAGTTTCTTGGTATAAATAGGCCACCAATAGACTGACCTTTGGCTTTGCCACAAGGAGAAACCTATGCGGGTATTATAACTCATTCTTACTAGTTTATCCTGCTATGGTCAAAGCACTGATTTTCACATTAGAAGGTACTTACAATTCTCATTTTCTCGCATGATAAAATATGTAGCTTCATGTGATAAATGGATATTCGCTGCCTAATGACATTTTCCCTTCAATGAAAAGTAATGTAATTCTTTGTTTATTTCACACCCTATCAATCAGGAACAGAGATGGATGTTATTGAACAGGAAGCAAGGTTTATTTTGCAACAAGATCCATACAGTGTTATAAATATAAGCAGTGTAGAACATGCATGTTTTAAATAAATTACAACAAACTTGCACACTGTTGTCAGAGGCTGACTAACAGGTGATTATTTTGCAATACCCAACATTTGGTATGGGGAGGGCATGGAGAATAGTTTGGGGAGGAGTCGGAAGGGGTGAGGGAGGGTTGGTGAAAGGACAAAGAGGACGAAACAGGTGCAGAAGAGGGAGAGGGAAGAGAGAGTGAGTGAGGGGGGAGCGAATGGAAGAGAAGGAAAGAGGAGGAGAGAGAGAGGGGTTGGAGAAGAAAGAGAGTGAAGGAAGAGAGAGGTGAAGGGGAAAGGGGGGAGGGAAGGGGAGAGAGAAGGGAGTGAGGTGAGAGATGAGGGATAGGAGGGTTATGATATGGAGAAAGATGGAGAAGGAAAGAAAGAGAGTGTGTGCATGTGAGTGAGAGGGAGCAGGGAGAGAGAAAAGAAAAAGGGTTGGACAGTGGAAAGGAAGAGAGGGAGAATGGAGAGAACTTATCACATCCCAACACAGAGAGACAACCTGAAAGGATTGAGTTGCAGGCCAGCCCAAGGTGAGCATTAATTGGACTCTATTTGTGCCATAAGTAGCTGATTTTGCAGTCAGTGATGAGCACTGCTGGCTAATTCATTGAAGCTTGGAATAAGAATTTCTAGGAAGCAGAATTCTCCCTGTCAATGCAAACAGACCCCATGTGTTTAAAGTACAATGTTGGCAACCTGGTGAAGAAGGGGGGGAGGGGAGAGGAGAGGAGCATGGAGTGGGAAGAGGGTGGAAAGGGAGAGGTGGAAGGGGAGGAAGAGGTCTTACATGATGTTGGAGTGGCCCATTGCTTCTCAACTATAGCAGTCCAAAGCCATCTACTATTTCATCTGGAGATGCAAAATGGGTCACGTCTACAGGGACGTGATGTACCAAACCTTCAGAAAAAGGAGGATACATGCAGATGGCCACCTTTGTGTGTGGCTGCATCATGCTGTGTGTTGGCACTGGGTATGATATTACCCAGGTGACACTGTGTGATGAGTTTCTACCTGTCTCTGGCGTTGTGAAAGATAGGACTGACTAGGCTGCTGAAGAATTTAGTTGGGCTGTGCCATATTACCTGCCCTTCGCAGAAAGACTTTGCTGTTGAACAGCTTTGATCCCAAGTCAGTCAGGCAGTGGTCTCCACAAGAAGTCCCTGAGGCCCTGTGGGAAAAGGGGTAGTGGATCCTGTTGAATGGTTCCCCAAACAGATTGTCAATATCATTTAACAGAAGGCCTCATCGGCAGAGTTTGCAAATAAGTATCAACATCTTGCTCATTTGGTGATGAGAAAGTCTCTCCACTCTGGTCAGTATCACTGCCCATGAGATGGTAGACTCAGGGATAAGATAGTCATCCATCTCTTCTTGGAATGTGCATTTGCCAAAAAGGTTTGGAAAGAGACACAATGGTCTTTGTTGAAGTTCATCCTGAATATCTGTATAAACCAGGGGCCTATGGCCTAAGGCTGTTCCAGGGACACTCACTGAGGCAGGCATCAGCTGCATCAGGAAGATTATGAACTTGGTGAAAGGTACACTTTGGTCTGCCTAAAATTCACTAATGTCCTGATGCAAGGAACTGTCCACAACTGCATGTTGCAGACTGGCACATTCAAAGATGCAGAACTAAGTGTTGGGAAATAACGCAAATCTTGATACAGACACCATGGGGAAAGACAATAAATTATGGCCATCCCATCAGTGCACAGAGGGGGTGGGAACTACATAAAGATCTCTCGGACATATAGCTCATGGAATACATGCGAAGGAAAAACAGATCTCATGCTGATATAATGTGAATCTTTTACGCAAATGGCATGATACATCTTGTACTGCAAATGATGACATACTGAACTCACTGTACTATGCATTTGCAAGTCTTATGAAACTATGTTTTGTGAAAAGAAACTTTAATTGTATAAGAAAATGGACCTAACAAGCAGCACAAGGTAAGGCTTGATGCATCATTTCACACAGATAACCAAAGTATTGTTGCATCACCAAGAATGCCAGTGGACACAAGATCAACCCAGCATCATGGCAAATGAGCAGGGAACAAGGACATTAAATTCTTTGGATCAGGTAGTCAGAGAGAGAAAATGCTTTTGTTTGAAACAAAATAATAAGTCAAGCATACATTAGCTAAGGAATGCCTCGATTGCTGCATAACAGAAAAACAGCAGCTGTGTGTTCAGAGTTAGCACTGCACTTAATTAACAAGTAGACATCTGTTTTGCTTGTCCCCCGGTTGTTTCCTTGCTTGCATTCTGTAAGCTATGATGGCCAAGTGTTAATTTACCGCACAACCAGTTGTACAGTTCGTTTTAATCTCTTCAAGTAAATGGTATACATTTCGGCAGAGCAACAGTCACATTGAATATTTGTAATATCCAAGCAAATTGGCAATTTCAAATCAGGGTTTTAAATACAAACCTGAAACAAATCAGTTACTTCTCCATTCAAGCCCTACTTGACACTGAACTGGAACATTAGCAGTTGGATGATAAGCAAATATCAGCAGAAGTGAAGTTTAGGGCTTGTCGCCAAGTTCCCAACTGCTAATACAAGGGCAGGATGCCAAAATTAAACTTGCATTAAAATAAGTCAGATGTCTTCCAGATATATCTGGGATGCTACAATGCAAAAAACAGATTTACATATGGGATTTCATTTTTCATGTAATAATTTCTGATGCACAGGAAGTTTAAGATGCTCATATTATCTGAGGAAAGCCACTTCAATGCTGCCTAGGCAATGATAAAAGGGAAACATCCTGAGGACATGCTTACAGACTAAGGAAGTAAAAGTTCTTTCTTTCACACTACAGGCCACTTAAATAAATTATCCAAAAAATGGCTGACGGTCAACAGCTCAACTGGGAGACAATTGCTTTGATCTGTTAATTGTTAATTCAAAGGATTGAAGTACATTTTTATTCATAAAACAGGAGGCAGCATTTTATAGTAGATTTGTAAATGTCTGGGAACAGTTGCTAATTGACCACCCAAAATGAATGCTGAGCTTTCCACTAACATTATGTTGTTATATCACAGAAAACAAACTAAGAAATCGAAGCAGGAGGAGGCCATTCAGCCCGTTAGTGCCTTCTCTGATATTCAATAAAATCACAGCTGATCTTCTAGCTCAGTGCCATTTTCCTGCACCAAGAACATTACGCTTGATTCACTTAGTTTCTAAAATTCTGCTGTTCTCCTCAGTCACTGAGCCATCTCAGGTAAAGAATTCTAGAAATTTACTAACCTCTGGGTGAAGAAGTTTCTTCTCATCTTTGTTCCTAATGGCCAAGCCCTTATTTTGAGACTGTGGCCCATGTTTTTAGATGCACCAGCCAAGGAAAACATCAGCTCTGCATCTACTCTGCCAAGCCCCTTTAGAATCTTCATGATAACAGAAGTCCATTTTAAGCAATATCCCATCATATGACAAACCCAGCATCTCAGCAATCCATCTGGTGAACCTCTTATAATGTTACATTGTGGTAACCTAAAGCAAGGGAAAGGTATGTTTAGTTTATTTAGTACCTTATCTCAGGATATCTTGATATCAGGATATCTCACTATCGAATAGATACATCTAAGGTGGAACCACTGTTATGTGATACGTTTGCCAGTACGTTTGTTTGGTTGAAAGAGTGAAGTTGGCCTGAACACTGAGATATGTCCTTGTTCTTTTTTTAAGTGGTATCCTGGAGTCATTGATAATGCAACAAAACATGATCAGTTGAGGATCAAACTGCCAATGCTGGAAATCTGAAAGAAAAACAGAAAATGTTGGAAACACTCAGCAGATCAGGCAGCACCTGTGGGTAGAGAAACAGAGTTAATATTTCAGGCTGGAGAGTTTTCATCAGATTTATTACAAGTAATGATGCAGGCTGGGAAATCTTGCTCTCAATTGGCTTTCAACAATTGTGGCTATCTTCGGTTGTGCATGAAAAGACCCTTCAAGATCTAATATGTTTCAATCAGGTCACCTCTCACTTCTAGGAATCTTTTAAGCTCCAGCAGACACAAGTCCAACCTGTCCAGCCTTTCTGTCATTAGCTGATAGTGCTCAGCTTTGGATATTGTTGCTTAACTGTGCATCTCCTCCTTTTGAAGTTGATCTATAATTTACCACTAAATTGTGGTGAACACACTCAGCCTCACCACTGCTTTGATAGACGTAAACTGCCTAATGCTAAACACTGGAATTTGAATGACTGGAATTATTCAGATTAGGAACATTTAATTAAATTTAATTAGATTATTGTTTTTATTATTTTATATAATTTATATAATATATAAATAATATATAAAATTTTATTTCATAAATATAATACAAATAAATAATGAAATTAATTAATTATCATGAATTAAATTAAATTTAAAAAAATTAAACAGAGTAGGTGTCTGCAGGTTTCTGTGCACACTTCATTCCTTGATGGGTAACACTGCCAAGTCGTTTATTGTAATATATTTTTGAATTTTAATTTTGGATGCAATAATAAATGGGTCAGTATCTTACAAAAAGGATTGCAATATTTGATCACAATCCATGAATGTAAAAGGCTAGATTGTCTTTTGTGGCCATAGATCTCACATCATTACATGTAGATTGCGTTATTACTTTTACATCTTTTACATATGACTGCAGGCTGCATAAATTAGAAAAAAATGGATATTCTTCTATTACCCTTTTTGTCATACAGCCAGGATTGCTGAATTCTCATATTTCAAACACAACCAAATTTGTTCAAAATTCATACATCAATTACTAGGTAGAAGAGGCATCATCCATCCAGGAGTTCATAAAATCCTTTAAGTTTAATAACTTCCAGGATAACATCTATATTTAAATTTAAAAATATTTAAAGGAAAGAGCAAATGGAAAATTTGTCCTTACAATACTATTTGGAGAATCAAATTTTAGATTGAAACCAGTCCACCTGAGTCCCAAATAATTTTCCAACCATCTTGCCTGATTCTCAATGCCCGTATAGTGGAATTCTGTCAAAATGGATGCATAAATTTGCTCTCAATTATTTTGGTCAGCAGCTAAAATTCTCCAGGAAATACACCAGAAAACATTCTCATAACACTGCAGATGTTCATTGATTCTGTCTTGGTATCTTCTTGGTCATAGAGAGAACATGCAATCTCCAATACAGACAGCACTCAAGGTCAGGATTGAACCTCATCAACGGAGCTGTGTGTTAGCAATGTGAACGGCTAAACACAAAGCCACTCTGCCACTGTCTACAATACATGCAACATCTAAGTCATCTTGGCTGTTCTGTGAATAACATCAACATATTTCTTTGTGAGCTGTGCAGCGGCTTGTGCAGAAGCAGTCTCCATGATCCTATTGTGCATCTTTATCAGTCCCAACTGCTGGACTGCATGGGTGTGACATCTTTCTGGTCCACCTCACTGAAATCCTTAGGTTCACCATCTTCAGAGAGCATCACCCAGCAGGCTTCAGTGTAATTTTGTTCATCGATGGCATATGACTCTGATTGATGGTTTGTGTCGGGAGAACATTATATGTTGCTCCCGAGTCAAGTTGAAATGTCATTTGTTGCCTTTGCATCAACATCTTGCCTCAGATACATCGAGTACATGTTCCTTTTACACAATTGACCTCATTTGGCACCAGATACATAGTGTTCAACTGATATTTTGAATCTGAATCCAGCTCTGTCCCAACATGGTTCAGTCTGTCCACTCCCTGGACTTTAATTGTCCATTTCATAGAGCATTATTTGTAAAAATGATTTCCCATTCCACATCATACATAGTGTTTTCAATAGTCTGGTCACTTCTTTCTCAGCAATACCACAACATCAAAATCACCTTGACTGTACATTCACTGTTCTGTCTGTTGTGTTGTGCTTCACCACATTTTGTTGCCATCCAACATCTCTCTCTGGCTTTGGACCGCTTTACATGCCTATATGTAGTTTCTAGACTCCTGAATTCTACAAGTAATCTGATCTCCTTTGATGGGAACCTTTTACCACTAGACATTTTCAGCATTACACTGGATGAAGAAGCAGTAATGGTTTTCCCAGTTCTCATGCTATGCTTGATCCAGTATCAGAAGTCTATGGTTGACAATGCATGATGGACAGTTATTATATATATATTCCAATTCCAAGGTCTTAGCTCACGGAGGCAGACACCGTCTCCTTGGTGTTTAGAAGTAGATTGTTTAAGTTTATCATCAAAAATAAACAATACATCCATCTTTTAAAATGACTGTTCAGTACATTTCGAACTTTATAATTATACCAGTGTAGAACAATGACCCATAGCCTCTTGCCTGCATTATTCCATTTTGGTGACAAACTGACTTATTAACAGAGACATTTTTTTTATCCTCTCAAGGATACTGAATAAAAACAGAAACTAAGTGGAATATGTGATTCTTCTTACTAACTGGCAAATGTCAGGATTAATTCTGGCAGTGGGATTGAAAAATGCATTTAGAAATTACTGGTACTTGAAAAATAACCAGTTTGAACGAACTTAAGCTTGCACTCTTGCAAGTAAGAGTGGATGATCTTTCAACTACAGATCGGAACTCAGTACAAAGGCATTTGCAGGGTCAGAAGCAAGATTGTGGAGGGCTTTTTTATTTCATTTGATTGAAATCATTCAATCAATTAACTATTTGCATACACGTAAACCTACAATTAACTAATTATTTATAGAACATATGTAAGTACACATTTCTTACTTTTACCTAAATATATATCTATTAAAGTTCTTGTCTTCTCAACTACAAACTTAACATCTCAATAGTTATCTCCTCCTCCAGAGTTACCTCCTCCTCCAGAGTTATCTGCTCCAGGCACTCACAATCCCAATGGATTACTTCTCCAGTAGACTTCACACACCATGAAATACATTTTATTTCACACATTTTCTAACATCATTTGCAGCCCCAAACTTGACAAAGACCAATACATGCATCAACTACAACATCAACTATGGTTATACATTGTTTCCTCCAGCCTCCATGTTGTAATTGACAACCACCTTACTGCTGCCTGCTGCCAAAATGAAACAGGAGTGGTGGGAGGGTACATTAAAGAAGTAAAAGCAGCTGTCTGATCTATCTTATACAAGAGATATATGCTGCTTTCACATTTTATTTCACATTTCTTTCATTCTTTGAAAAAGAACCTTTGCACGAGGTATAGCCAGGTGGCATGGTTATAAATTTAACAATGCTGAACTAATATTTGAGCAATCTTTCCTTGATAAACTGGCTGGTAAATATACCAAAGATCCACTTCACAAGATCACACAAGACAAGGGAGCAGAAGTAGGCCATTCAGCCCATCGCGTCTGCTCCAAAGAAAAGGGAATAAAGAAAAAGAAATGAGAAATGGTGGGGGGGGGGGCAAAAAAACACACTATTCTAACCCCAATTTCTGGCCTTATCCCCATATCCCTTGATACCCCGACTATTTAGATATCTATCTATCTCTTCCTTAAACGCCTCCAGTGATCTGGCCTCCACTGCTGTACGTGGCAAGGAATTCCACAAATTCACCACCCTCTGGCTAAAGAAATTTCTCCTCATCTCTGTTTTAAACCTGTACCCTCTAATTCTAAGATTGTGCCCTCTGGTCCTGGACTCACCCACCAAGGGAAACAGCTTGACCACATCTACTCTGTCTAGTCCTTTCAACATTTTAAATATCTCTATGAGGTCCCCTCTCATTCTTCTGTACTCCAGTGAGTACAGTCCAAGAGCTGACAAATGCTCATCATACATAAGCCCTTTCATTCCTGGAATCATCCTCATAAATCTCTGAACCCTCTCCAACATCAGCACATCTTTCCTAAGATATGAGGCCCAAAACTGTTTACAGTATTCCAAATGAGGCCTCACTAGTGCCCCGAAGAGCTTCATCAACACTTCATTACTTTTATACACTATACCTCGCAAAATGAATGCCAACATAGCATTCACTTTGTTTACCACCGATCCGACCTGGTGGTTAAGGTATCCTGCACGAGTACCCCCAAGTCCCTTTCTACTTCTGTACTTTGAATTTTCTCCCCTTCTAGATAATAATCTGCCCGTTTATTTCTGTTTCCAAAGTGTACAACTGCACATTACTCAACATTGAATTTCATCTGCCATTTCCTTGCCCATTCTCCTAAACTATCTAGGTCTCTCTGCAACCTTCCTGTCTCCTCAATACTCTCTACTCCTCCACCTATCTTGGTGTCATCTGCAAACTTAGCCACAAAACCATTTACTCCATCATCCAAGTCGTTAATGTAAAGAGTAAAAAGAAGCGGCCCCAACACCGACCCCTGCGGAACACCACTAGTAACCGGTAGCCAACCAGAACAAGATCCTTTTATTCCCACCCTTTGCTTCCTGCCAACCAGCCAATGCTCCACCCATTCTGTTATCCTACCTGTAATTCCGTGACCTCTCATCTTATTAATCAGTCTCTTATGCGGCACCTTGTCGAAGGCCTTTTGAAAGTCTAAATACACAACATCTATCACCTCTCCCTTATCCACCCTACCTGTAATTTCTTCAAAAAGCTCCAATAGGTTGGTCAGGCAGGATCTTCCCTTCACAAAACCATGTTGGCTAGGACCTATCTTGCCTTGTACCTTTAGGTATTCCATAACCTCATCCTTCAGGATCGATTCCAATAACTTTCCCACCACTGACTAATAGGTCTGTAATTTCCTTTATGCTGCCTCCCACCTTTCTGATACAGTGGAACTACATTTGTGACCCTCCAGTCCTCTGGAACCATGCCGGAGTCTATCAATTCCTGGAAAATTATCACCAATGCCTCCGCTATCTCTAAAGCCACCTCCTTCAGAACCCAGGGATGCACCTCATCCAGTCCGGGAGACTTATCAGTCTTTAGCCCATTTAGTTTTCCTAGCACCTTCTCTCTAGTCATCTTAACTGAACTCAGTTCCATTCTGTGAGACCCCTGACTAACTGGTATATTGCTGATGTCCTCCACAGTGAAGACCGTTGCAAAATACTCATTTAGTTCTTCTGCCATCTCTTTATCATCCATTATGATCTCTCCTGCACCGTTATCGATTGGTCCTATATCAACCCGTGTCTCTCTTTTACTCCCTATATATTTAAAAAAACTCTTAGTATCCTTTCGAAACTTTGGTCAAGATTTATAACCTATGCTACATTCACTGATTTAGTTGAGATTAGCAGTGATGATACAGACAGATGGCAAACCTGATAGAATCAAAAATCTAAAATAAAACAGGGAATGATGGAAATTATTCATCAGGACAGGCACTACCTGTGGAAAGAAGTACAGAGTTAATGTTCCAGATTGATGACCTTTCATTAGAAATCAGTTCATCTGTTCTGATGATAGGTCATTGACCTGAAATGTTAACTCCATTTCTCTCAGAAATGCCACCTGATCTGGTTCTCTGTTTTTATTTCATATTTCCAGCATTTTAAGGTTTTTGCTTCAAAACACCTTGTGGAACTTTGGCCTGCTAATGTTGTACTGCAGAAGTGCATAGGTGGATGTGCACTCAGCTTCCATATTTACCCATCTGTAACATGCACATCCACCCATATACTTCTCGGGAACTATCCCACCATTGGTCGTGTCTACAGGAGGTACTGCCTCAAGAAGGCAACATACATTATCAAAGATCCCCACCATTCGGGTCATGTCATCTTCTCGCAGCTACGACCGGGCAGGAGGCATGGAAGCCTGAAGTCCCACAGCACCAGGTTCAAGAACAGCTACTTCCCTTCAACCATCCAGTTCTTGAACCAACTGGCACAACCCTAATCACTATAGTTTAGCTACACAATGACCACTTTGAGCACTTTGCACTAAAATATACTTTGTTTTACCTGTTCTAATTGTGTTCTTTCTAGTAAAAATTGTTTAATTTATATTTTTCTTGTGAATGCTGCTTATATGATGCTATGTGCCTGTGATGCTGCTGCATGCAAGTTTTTCATTGCACCTGTGCATACATGTACTTGTGCATATGACAATAAACTCGACTTTGACTTTGAGATATACGGCATTGTCTAATTCAGACCTGAGTCATCATTTGGTTGACCAATGCATGTCTGTAAATGCTGCCTGAAGACTGAAAATGGCTTAAATTCTCAGCAGGTCAGATGGCATTTGTACAGTGGGAAGATGAGTTAATGTTTTCAGGACAAAATACTTAAAAGACAACTTTAGAACCGGGTTCCTTCCATAGCCAGCCATTTAAGCAGTTATGTTAGGCTTAGATAAGGAAGAAAGGAAAAAAACCTCATGTTTGCAATCCTTTGACCCTCTGCTACAACATGAGTAATCTTGAATGACAAACTTGATTACAGTGCTCCCATGGTGCATAGTTTGCTGACACTCACTGTCAAGGTTCACAAGCATGGAATGGTCACCTGGGCTAGATACTGAATGGTTGTTTCTTTACAAGTGGCTGGAGATAGTAAACTAGAAGGCAGGAGGAAAAATAGTTAGGATAGAAAAATACTTTATGGAAAAAAATCTATGATGAACTTCACTGGTAATGAAAAAAAGTTTTGGAAATAGGAAAATAGAAGCAGATTACGAAAGGAAAACCCAGGAAATGATGAATATATAACATATTAGTACCATATCTTCTGTTTGTTATTTTAACATTGGCATCATTTCATTTATTTTAAATTAAACATTAAACTAGTAGATGATGCAATTTAGCAGTAATGTATTAAGTGTTTATTATGATACAGAAATATAATTCAAGAATTATTTCTGGGTTGAAGTTCCTGAAATCTAAACTAAAAATCATCATCTCTAATTCACTAATGTGAAAATATCAATTTTCATAGTACTTCAAAGCCTCCTAAGTGAGTATGCCAGGCCATCACCCATTATTACAACATTGTGAGCATCTGATTTACTATAGGGTTCATATTCCACAAGCAAACTAGGCTGAATTCATCTGAAATAACTTCAGTGTGGCTACATATTATACCAGTCTTGGCATGATTCAAACTCAGATAAAGAGGAGCAATGTGCTAACATTCTGTGACCTCCTCATTTTCCAGCATAATTATTTTCATTTCTGATTGAAGTGTTTGGCAGGGTTGTGTTCCATTGAACTGAAGACAAGTAATTTTACTGGGTCTCAGTTTTAGACTGATGCTAGATTTCACTGGAGAAAATAATTCACTTCAACAAGTTATTATTTGCCATTATAAATCTGTGTGCTACGCTACATCTATATCATTTAATACTGCATGTCAAGTATAATCTATTAGGCAAGAAAATTATTGGAAGAAGGAAAGAATCTTAAATCAGATCACAGTGTGTGAAGAAAATCAACTGTGACCTTGTCATCTCTGCTTCTATGAAGTATGTGTCTATCAACCTGTGCCCCTGGTCCTGGCTGAATGTAATCTTTAGTGTTTCAGAATGATGCCAAAGACACAAAAACAAGACATTATGAATGCTGGGATATGTGAAACAAAAATAAAAGAGGCTGTAAATGCTCAATGTGTTAGGCAGCATCTGGGGAGGGAGAAACAGAGTTAACTTTCAGGTTAATTACCTGTTCTGATGAAAGGTTACTGACTAAGATTTAAATTTTGTTTTCTTCTCCACAGATGCTATCTGAGACTGGGACAGTCTGTTAGAGTCAACAAGAACCATAATCTATCTAGGTGATGGTAAGAAACAAACCTTAAATAAAAATTAAATAATAAATTACCTTCAAGGCCTATATATTCAGATTTCAATCTTTGTAGCACTTACTTAGAGCCAATGAGCACATTTTTGCAAAGTGATTCCTCATGTTAAGAGATAAAACATGCCATAAATTAAATAGCACACCATGTACACTGGTCATGCTGTTAACATTGGCAGGGAGAACTAGCAACACAATCATCTGTGCTACTATTAAAAACAAAGAATATCAGCAAATGAGTGAGAGACTGATTTTCTTATCATAGGACACGATTTTGTTTTCTTTTCATAAGCTGAATGAAGAACCAGGAGAGCTGGTTTTAGTCACAATATTAAACCACACAAGTGATGGGAAAACAAGCTGGATTTTCCTTTAAACAAATAGTAGTTGTCATTCATTACAATTATGGTTAAGATGCAGAATATCTTAGATTCTCCCCCTATCACTGACATTACTTTTCTTCTTTCCACCTTTCATGCTCCACCCCACTTCTCTGCAATTCAAAACTTGTCTGATTTCTAATACCTTTCAGTTCTGATGTAAGTTTATCAGCCAAACAAAATTAACTTTACTTCCCTCTTCAGATTCTCCTAATCCATTGAGTATTTCCAGCTGTTTTTATCACAGTTGCAGTTGTCCATGAACCTCATAAGCCTTTTGCTGTAGAATTTTCCATCAGACAGCAATCCAATAAGAACACTGTTCTCAGGAGGCAGATTTGACATGTCAATAGCCCAAGAAACATACATCTCCTTAACCATCAGAGGGAACCATGAAGTGTCAGAACATTTTATTCAAATCAGGTAAATAAAGCAACAGCAAGTGGAAGAACGAAGAAGATAAATGACTCAGGAAGAGAAAAGATAAAGTTTAAAAAAGCACCTTGCTCCAACTTAAATTTAATGTATGATAGGCAAACAATTTAAACTGCTGTGAATTATTTAAAACATAAATGTACAGTGAAATAATGAAAAATAAACAAAAAAAACCTTTCCTAAGCTTATTTTTTAATTGATGATTGGGAGCCTCATTGAAATGAATGCTAATAAATTTAAATTTAATAGCATTTTTATTTTTCAATGGTGCTTAAGTGTTTTTGAAAAAGATTAAAATATTAAATGACAGTTTTGATTGCCAGTGAGCCTGGGAGTGAGGCCTCATCAACTGTCAAGACAGTCCAGGGGCTTTGCCATCTACACTCAGCTCTGCAGCGTATTAGCCTTTATGATCAGTTGGGAACTAGCTTCTCATTGGAAGACTGCACCCAGGAACACATGATGAAGAAAGGTGTGCTCCAAAGACACGTGACCAGTGAGCTCACACCACTTGCATATCAGCAGGCGGTAGCCTTTACTATCTGGAAATCAAAACAAATCCTGCAGATCATGGAAATCTGAGCCAAAAAAAAATTGCTGTGTTCCACAGATCCTGCCTGATTTGCTGAGTGATGCCGGCATTTTCTGTTTTTACTCCTTCAATATCTACTCAGTTATATGTTTTAGGGTGGGGTGGGTTGAAGGCTTCCCTCATCAACAAACCTCTTCACAGTTGTGCAAAGTCTGAACCAGATTATCCTCCCCTGAAATTACAGTTTCCTGAATCCTTAAGTATACTCCAATTAAGGATGACTTTCACATTCAGCTACTTACAATGTAATTAGTTGTAAAATAAATTGGACTTCAGCAAATACTTGGTTGTTTTTGGCAATATTCCAGATAATCAAACCTATTAGTAGTCACCTATCATAACGATTTTAATTATGTAAAAACCCTAGGCCTGTAACTACAATTGCTGAGTGGGTTGCAACATATTTTAAAGTACTTAAAAAAACAGTCTCCATGATTAAAACACATTTTAAAAGAGATTATGTGTACGTGGTTAAGTTCACTGTGAAACTAGAGCAATGGCCAATATCTTATGTTAATGTTCTGAATCTGTGCACATTTACAGCTTTTGGCCACTCAGTGTCACTGTCAAGCCTTCGATAGTGTCAATAAGTATGTTGTTCAAGGAGGAAGAAGCTATAAGGAAGCATTTTGTTTATTCCAGTTCCTGGGTGGAGGTTCATTTAGTTACAGTATTTCAATAGCATCTCTGTGGTCTATCATTAAGCAGGAACATTCTGTTTTCTGTCTATTTTTATGTTTCATTGCTGTGACCCTACTGTAGAGATAATCATGTAGTGCAGCTGCTTTGTAGCAATGCAACACTGTTACAGCAACACACACAAAGTGCTGGAGGAACTCAGCAGGTGAGGCAGCATCTACGAAGGGAAATAAACAGTCCGCGTATTGGGTCGAGACCCTTCATCAGGACTCGAAAGGAAGAGGGCAGAAGCCAGAATAAGAAGGTCAGGGGAGAGGGAGGAGCACATGCAGGCAGGTGGGTAGGTGAGTCCAGATGAGGGGGGGAAGATAGGTGGCTGGGGGAGGGGGGAGATGTAAGAAGCTGAGAGGTGATAGATATAAGAGGCAAAGGGCTGAAGAAGGAGTCAGGTAGGAGAGGGCAGTGGACCATGTAATGAAGGGAAGAGGAATGAGGGAGAACAAAAGGGGGGAAGAGGAGGGAGAAAAAAAGGGGGGAGAAGAGGGGAGGGGCTACAGGAAATTAGAGAAATCGATGTTGAGGCCGTCAGGTTGCAGACTACCAAGATGGAATATGAGGTGTTGTTCCTCCAACCTGCGTCTGGCCTCAACGTGGCAGTAGAGGAGGCCGTGGATAGACATGTCAGTATGGGTGTGGGATGTGGAATTGAAGTGGGTGGACACCTGGAGATCCTTGCTTTTGCGGTGGACGGAGCAAAGGTGCTCGACGAAGCAGTCACATTGTCACAGTCAGCCTGGAACAGTCTGTGGAGTTTGCACCAGGAATTAAGATCGCAACATTTGGGTAGTTTAAGCTTACTGCCTGGCAGATGAATCCTTGCCTCTTTTGGCTACTGTACCTCAATGCATTTGTGAAGACACTGCAATTGCTACCATGAAGAATAACAAAGGCTCTAATTTAAGCACAGGAAGTACCCGGGTTACGAACGCCTGACTTACGAACACCCGTACTTACGAACCGACCTCTGTAAAGCCTATTATTTTAAAAAAAATCGAGTTACACACAATGGCTCGTACTAACGAACGGGCAGACTACTTTGTGCGACGCTCAAAACACTGCGCATTATTATTATTACTGCATTATTATACTTATGATGTTTTAGGTAAAATATATACCATACACTAAGACAAACATTTGACTAATTGACGCTAGATGTGAACTGTACGTAACTGTTCCGACTTACATACAAATTCAAAAACGGAACTCGTTCGTAATCCAGGGACTTCCTGTATTTGAAGTAATTATGATCTGTTACATGAGCACAGAAACATTAAAAAATGTCAACAATGGCAATTGTTAACTTTAAAATAGGAATTGGACCTTAAGGTATCAGACAGGAATAAGGCTGAAGGAATGTTTGGAGACTTGGGCTGCAGGGTGAGTGGGGGTGAGTTAGGGAGGGTGAAGAGAGCAGGAGCTAGTTCCAAGTTAAGTTGCATGAGTAAATTATTTGCAATCAATGTAACTGACTTGTGACATACAGAATTATCTGGCCTCGGGTCATCTCTCAAATCCCTCTGCTACTGCCGAAGTGTCCTGACAAATTGTCCTATTTACCCACTTCATCTGAAGATTACATTTGAACATGACTTCCCAAGTAGGAATTATGTAGCTCCTGACTAAAAATCACATTTACTACATGGCATTTACTACATGGCTTCAATTATGTTGTCAACTTGAGGTTCTCTACCTTCAGGCATTTTTTTCTGCCTCTGGTAATAACGGCCCTGAATATAAACGCAAAAGAAGAAAGTTTGCAAAAAGAATTGCATCATCCATTGTAAGATGCACACATGGGTTGCTTAAGGGTATCTACCATCATATAAGCAGAAGGATCAACTAAACCTGACATCAAACAGAAGCAGCAGTGGGAATCTTCTGTCATTTAAGCTATGGTCTAAGTATGATACTTGATCTTTTCAGCAATAGCAATGCACTTTGTTTGCAGTTTCTTGAACCTTTGGATTGCAGTGCCTGAGATTTTGCTGTATGTTTATATTCTGATTTCAGAATCAAAGTCAGGCATGTAAAAAATCTGACTATTAAAATAGTGGGATATGGCATGGAGTATATAAAAGCATTATGTGAACATTATTCAATATTTTTAAATGACATGTGGAAATGCAGGTTGTAAATATGAACAAATTAAACAATGGAGCAGAGATGCCTGTGTGAATAATGAAATGTCTGCAAACATTATTATAACAGGCAAGCAATGACTAATATAAAATAATTTTGATTAATAGGATTGACCAGAATTTTAACCAATATGCATGTTTATGTATTAGCATATACACACTGTTCAAGAAACTGAAATTTTCAAAATGCCCTTAACAAAACTACTAAATTTGCAGAACATCAATGCACTGCTACCATACTGGGAGTCTGATAAACTTAAACCAGAGCTGGTTATTTCAACTTAATTTTGGCGACTGACTTTCTGTTTTAGTGCTACACAACTTTTTCAGAATAAAATTCACAATCTAAATTATTTCAGAGGCCAGTTGTGTGAAATATGTTTTATTTTTACCACACAGTCAGATACTGATATGTTTAGTATCAAGTACAAGAAGACACAGACACTAGAATTTACGCATAGTCTAGGTTCTTTAAATAAAACTATCAAACAACAGTATCTCCTTATGTAAAAAGCAGAGGGTTATGACTTGCCCTTTTATGTTTTTGATAGCATAAGCTACTTGTAATCATCTTTAGCCTTTCTTAGTCTTGGTGACTCAATAGCACCAAGGATATTAATTCTGTTTCACTCCATTTGATTAAAAAATTAATTTAGTCATTAAAACAGTGCAAATTCCTCCCCTACTCATCCACATACATGCATTCTGAAGTCATACTTACCATTATAGAATCATAGAATGATAGAAAGAGGCCCATTCAGCCTACCTTGTCCATGCCAACCATGATGCCTCTCTACCCTAATCCCAATTAGGGTACAGTAGTGTAATGTACAGCAGGCACGGTAGTGTAGCAGTTAGCGTAACACTATTACAGCACCAGTGTCCCGGGTTCAATTCTGGGCACCGTCTGTGAGGAATTTGTACGTTCTCCCTGTGTCTGCATGAGTTTCCTCCGGTTTCTTCCCACGTTCCAAAGACATATGGATTAGGAAGTTGTGGACATGCCATGTTTGTGCTGGAAGCGTGGTGACACCCCAGAACATTCTATGCAAAGATGCATTTCACTGTGTGTTTCGATGTACATGTGACTAATAAAGAAATCTTATCTTATCTTAATTGCCTGCATTAGGCCCGTACCCCTCTGCACCTTACCTATCCAAGTACCTGTCGAAACGGCTTTTAAACATTGTAATTAGATCTGCCTCCAACACCTCCTCTGACAGCTCGTTCCAGATAACCACCACCCTCTGTGTGAAAAACTTACCCCTCAGATCTCCTTTAAATTTCTCCCCTTTCAGCTTAAACATGGGCCCTTTAGTTCTGGACTCCCCTGCCCTGGGGAAATGATTCTGACGATCCATCCCATTTGTGATCCGTGGTCACAAACAGAGCTATCATATGCCTCAAATCAAACCATCATAAAATCTGATCTTGTGGAATATCTGTTTCCCTGGGATACTTTACACACTTAAATATATTGCAACTGTTTATGAATGTTTTTGATTATCAGAGTTGCTTAGAAATAATTGAGAAGGCCATTGCCAGCACAAGTTGTCCAAAGGCCATCAGTACAGCCTGTGGCAGAGCCTGAGGCCTACTTGTTGGTCAGACACTGCTGTGGCCATGAGGCTATGAGTTCCATTAGACCTGCCGGGCCACAAGAGGTGAGTGTGGCTAGAGGGATTGTGAGGAAGGGGAATCTGAGATGCAGACCATGATCTGGCTCTTCATACTTTCTGAACTTAATTTAAGAGAGTTAAGATTAGATTGGCAGAAGTGCTGGGGACCACCAAATAGGCACAGTGCTGCTAATGAACTAATTATAGCTAAAATCAAAGATATGAACAGAAAGTGCAGTAAATAAGATAAGATATCTTTATTAGTCACATGTACATCAAAACACACAATGAAATGCATCTTTTGCATAGAGTGTGCTGGGGGCAGCCTGCAAGTGTCGCCACGCATCTGGTGCCAGCATAGTATAACTTCCTAACCCGTACATCTTTGGACTGTGGGAGGAAACTGGAGCACCAGAGGAAACTCATGCAGACACAGGGGGAACGTACAAACTCCTTACAGACAGTGGCTGGAATTGAACCCGGGTCGCTGGCGCTGTAAAGCATTACGCTAACCGCTACACTACTGTGCCTGCCAATACTCAGTAAGTCAGGCATCAACTGTGGTACAGGCACAGTATTATTGTTTCATGTCCATGGCTTTTCATCAGAATTCTGTTTCTCTCCACAGATGCTTCCTGACCTGGTGAATATTTCTAATGGTTTTCTCTTTTTATTAGAGTTTTCTAGTATCTGCAGGGCCTTGCTTTATCTTCTCACCCTGGCAGAGCAGGAGTAAACTTGTTCAAGCATTTACTTTGGAAAATGATTCGACTCTTTTAGAAACAGGCTGAAAATCTATACTGGACTCTCAAGTATACACGATTAAAAAGATGCTCCTGAAAACAATGCAACGGTTGAAAGGAAGAACCCTCCCCTCCCATCACAACCCCTCTTCCTTGTCCCTTATAGGCTAGAAATCATTTCCTAGTCTTCAATCTGCCACTCCAGTAACAGCTCTGGCAAGGTGCTGGCTAGCTAGCCATGAGATGCTTCACTCTGTGCCAGGGCAATGTGTTGAACCACTGCTTGAAAGAAAATGGAATTTATCGCTATTAAACCACCGTTGCTGAATTCTGGTGGCCATTTGGAGACAAAGAACAAGTTGAAAGCATCACTAGAAGATGGAAAACCCAATTGTCTGGAATGATGTAGTGTTCTCAATTAGAATTGACAAACTAGTGTTTGCAAATTGGCGAATGGCATGCTCAGTTAATTATGAGATGTGCTGAGCGTCTGTGTTGAAGAGGACAGTCAAATTTCATAAGAGGATAGTTGCATGTCAGACAGTTTGCTTGGAAGATTGACAAGGAAGAAAGTCAAGGCAACCAGCTGGACCTCCTGTATACCCACCGCTCATTGCTGTTCTAGAGGGGAACTGGGCAGGCTGGAATGGAACCCCTTGTGGCCCTGGGGTGGATGCTTAAACTAATGCTGCCCTAATAAATCCTGTCATTGATAATTTGGACATAGAGGGTAAATAAGTCTCACAGCAGAAAATTTATGTTGATAGTGTTGTACTACGTGGAAACAGGTCCCTCAACAAGTCTGCACCAACCATCAAGCACTTACACTAATCCCATTTTATTCTCATTAACTGCCCTCAGATTATACCACTAAAATACACACTTGGGGCAATTTATAATGGCCAAATATCCTGCCAACTTGCATGTTTGTGTAATGTGGGAGTGAACCAGAGTACCTGGAGGAAACTCAAGTCGTCACAGGGAGAATGTGCAAACTCCACACACATGGGAGTCAGGATTGGACCCAGGTTGCTGGAGCTCTGAGGTAGCAGCTCCATTAGCTGCACCACTGTGCCACCTCTGTCCTTTACAATTTTCATTTAACTGATAGCCTATTATAGGAGTCATTAGGATTTTTATGAGTTTTCATTCCTGATGCTTAAAGGAGAGGAATTTCAGCACTTACATTCCAGTTGTTCAATGGCAAATGCAGCAGTTCCTGCCATATAAGTAGAATTGGAAAATTAAATTGGAAAATCAGGATGTACTGCTTGTCTCGTCCCTGAAAAATTACCCGTAAATAATCTGCAAATTCCCAGTGAAAAAGAACACCTACACATAGCTGAAAAGTACACACTCATTTTCTTGGGTTTTTTTCAGTCATAGAGTCATAGAGCTGTACAGAATAAAGACAGGCCCTTTGGCCCACCACATCTATGCCAACCACCATGCCTACCTATGCTAATCCCACTTGCCTGTACTAATTCCTCTGTACATTGTTCATTCAAGTAACTGTCCAGATGCCTCTTAAAGTATTGTTACTGTTCCTGCCTCCACCACCTCCTTTTAATCACATCCTTTCTAAAATGTGGCGACCAAAACTGCACACAATGCTCCAAGTGCAGCTTAACCAACGTTTTGTATAACCACAACATGACGTCCCAATTCTTATACTCATTGCCTCAGCCGAGGAAGGCAAGCATACCATATGCTTTCTTTATCACCCAGTTCACCTGTGTTGCCACTTTCAGGAAACAATGCACGTGTACCCCAAGGTCTTTGTGTTTAACAACACTCCCCAGGGCTCTGTCATTCACTGCATGTGTCCTCACCTGGTTTAACTTCCCATGGGCATCACTTCACACCTGTTTTAGTTCAATTCTCTTTGCCATTTCATTGCCACTTTCCCAGTTCATCTATATTTTTTTTAGACAACCTTCTTCACTGCCCACAATACCACCGATTTTGGTGGCGTCTGCAAACTTACTAATCGTACCACCAACATGTATGACAAACAACAGGGGGTCCAGCAGTGATCCCTGTAGCACACCACTGGCCACAGGCCTCCAATCTGAAAAACAACCCTCCACTACCACCCTCTGAGTGCTTCCACCAAAGTCAATTTTGTATCAGATTTGCTAGCTCACTCTGGATCCCATGTATTCTAACATTCCAGACCAGCCTACCTTGTCAAAGGCCTCGCTAAAGTCCATGTAGACCATGTTTACATCCCAGTCCTCGTCATCCTCTTGGTCACCTCTTCAAAAAACTCAATCAAACTCATGAGACATGATCTCCCACATACAAAGTCATGCTGACTATCCCTAATCAGTCATTGGCTTTCCAAATGCAAATAAGTCCTGTCTCTCTGAATCCCTTCCAATAACTTTCTCACCATTGATGTAAGGATCACCAGCTGTAGTTCTCTGGCTTATCCCTGCTGCCCTTCCTAAATAAAGGCACAACATTTGCTATCATCCAGTCTT
Source organism: Pristis pectinata (assembly GCF_009764475.1). Classification (NCBI taxonomy): domain Eukaryota; kingdom Metazoa; phylum Chordata; class Chondrichthyes; order Rhinopristiformes; family Pristidae; genus Pristis; species Pristis pectinata. The sequence continues at coordinate 61,375,554 of NC_067413.1, forward strand.
GTGGCTCCTCACCTGTGGCTAACAAAGATGCAAAAATCTTTGCCAAAGCACCAGCAATCTCCTCACTCTTGGCTTCAAATGTCAGTGGTCCACAAGAAGTGTTTGTCCACTTACTTCTTATAGTGCTGGTAGGTTAGGTGAATAGTGAATGAGATCCTGATGATGTAAAGAACAGCAGGTTACTGTTATAATGGGGAGTGTATCACACATCTGTGTGGTTTAAAGTGAATGTCTTTAGAACTGTAACTACTAAAATGTACAAGCTCAAAGCTTGACCAGAATATTTGCATATTTCTCCCCAAATTCTGAAAGCACCCAAAAAGTTATCGGGAATGTACACCTGATAATGTCTTCCCTCTTGAGTTAAATAGATCAAAGATTCTAATTAGCTTTAGATACCTATCAATGAAAAGCACTATACTTCCACTATCTGCCAACTTCAACCTGACAGGGAATCATGTAGCATATGAAAAGAACCATCAATTGCACCAGTTTATTTCCAACATCCATCCAGTAATGTACTCACAGCAGAAGGGAAATAACAGGGTTCTAAATCCTTTTAAAGTTCTGTCAATCATCTTATTTTGTTATTTCTGAGTGCTGACAGTTGACCATGGGTATATCATTAGAACCATTTTGTTAGTTTTTATAATCACACTCCATTTCCTGAAGAAACACTTACATTGGGGAAAAGGTGATGCAAGAAGACAGAAACCTGCAGGTTGCATGAGCTGCATTTGTAATGATATGGCATTCAATATCTTCCTTGCATCATGACTGAAAGTAAAATACCAGAAAATGTTTAAAGGAATGCCTTTAGTCCACTAACAGCATTTTTATGAATTACAAGATAATCAATATTACCTAATTAGCTTAGCCTAGATAATGTATTAGCAGTCCACAGTAGGCAAAGATTATTCTCGATAAAGCTAATGTGCACACATGTGTGCTATGAATAGAAGCAAACAGTGGTGCATTGTGCATCAGCTATCAGGTACATCTTAGCAATTCAAGAATGATCAGTGCTAATCACGACAAGGTCAGCATCACAATCAACTTAACCTACAGCCTGAGGCTATGAACTTGTTAAACATTTACTACCGATTTCATTTGATGACTAGCGTATCTATATTCAAACTCATCCTGTATTATTGTTTAATAGACTCTTTTCCTACAAAATCTCTTCATCTTAAATTAAACTGAAGATCAGTTATACTTGCAGAAAATGTCTTTGGTTATTCAACTGGAAGTACAAAGAAAAAATCCCAAATGTATCCCAAATACCCAAAGGAGTTTAGTTTTGTTAAAGACAGAAGTGAAACACTCATTTTGTTTAATTTTTCAACGCAAACTGAATGTGTACTAACATGTAGAAATTTTGTTAGAAATTACCACTTCAAATTTCAGCACCGGCAAACACAGCAGATTTCCCTGGAGCTGTCACAGCTGGTCTCAAACCAGTGTGGCTGTTAACCAAGTAAGGCATCAAACACTTTTTTTTAAGTTGTTCTGTTACTTCTTCAGTGTCAGTAACATGAGGAACATGACATAATGCCACAGTTGTGTGATAGTGAATTAGAACAAAATTGGAATCAAAGTACAAAAGCAAAATATTGCTGAAAGAAAAAGCAGAAAATTCCAGCATAGTCAATAGATAAGGCTGCATATATCGCCAGTGACCTGACTTATCTTAGTTCCTTATTTATTACAACACAAAAGGAGGCCATTTGGCCCACTGTTTATGCCAGTTCCCAGCAGAAGCAGCCCATAAGTCCCATGTCCCCTCTCCTCCAACGTATTCCCTCTCACAAGCCTATCAGCTCTCTTTTCAGTATGTTTTTTTTCCATCTAACTAAAGTAGGGGTTTAATTTTACAAGAGCCAATTAATCCACTGGCATATTTTTGGGCTGAAACTGGAGCAACCAATAGATTTCCTGCACTTTTTTTGCCTTATGGGGTTATATGTTACTTGTGAACTATTTGTTAATACTTTAAGTGTTAGCAATTGCTTATTTCATGTAGTTTTCTAATCTACGGTAGCCAATGTCATGCCTTATGGTTTGCTTTATTCAGATTTAAGACTCTGGTTTCAGATTGAACTAAATCTTAATGATCATTTTACCCCAAGGCCCCTTAACTACCAGATTATCAACTAACCTTCTCTCATTCTGTAATGCCCACACAGTTATGGGGAGAATGTACAAAACAGGTAGCACCCATGTCAAGTCAGAGCCCATGTCCTCTGAAGTTGTGAGGCAGCTAACTGATGCAAAGAATGGGGAGGAAAGAACAAAAGGGAACATCTCTAATAGGAAGGAGAGGTTAAATAACAAGGGGCTTAGCAATGCAAGGGAGAGGGCAGGGAAGCAAAATAGGTAATAATAGAAGGGTCAGTGTTTGCCTCCAGTTCGCGTCAGGGCATGGAAAATGGTAGACGAGCAAAATCTTTATCTGAATGCATGCAGATTCTCAACAAAATTGGTAAATTACTGGCACAAATAGAAATAAATGGATATAATCTAGGCATTACAGAGATGCGATCGCAAACTGACCAATGTTGGGAATTAAATATTCCAGGATACTTAACTCTTAGAAGAGTTGTCAAATGCAAAAGAGTGGCGGTGGGGGGGGGGGGATACCCCAATGCAGAGCATAGTATAAATCATGAAAGTAAAGGTGCATATAACAATGGTTATACCAAATCAGGGAGGAACTTTAATCCACATGCAAGCTGGGCAAACCAAATTAGCAGCACTAATGTGGAGGACGAATTCACAGAGTTTCAAGATGATTATATTGAGAAACCAATGAAGGAACGTGGACCCCAAGATCCCTCTGTTCCTCCACACTGCTAAGAGTCCTGCCATTAACCTTGTATTCTGCCTTCAAATTCAATCTTCCAAAGTGTATCACTCTACACTTATCCGGGTTGAACTCCATCTGCCACTTTTCTGCCCAGGTCTGCATCCTATCAATGTCCTGTTGTAAACTTTTACACTATCCACAACAGTGCCAACCTTCGTGTCATCTGAAAACTTACTAACCCACTCTTCCACATTCTCATCCAAGTCATTTATAAAAATCACAAAGAGCAGGGGTCCCAGAACAGATCCCTGCGAGACACCACTGGTCACCGACCTCCAGGCAGAATACGCTCCATCTACCACCACCCTCTGTCTTCTATGGGTGAGCCAATTCTGAATCCACACAGCCAAGTTTCTCTGGATCCCATGCCTCCTGACTTTCTGAATGAGCCTTCCATGAGGAACTTTATCAGACACCTTACTAAAATCCATGTGCACCACATCCACTGCTCGACCTTCATCAATGTGCTTTGTCACACCCTCAAAGAATTCAATCAGGCTCGTGAGGCATGACCTGCCCCTCACAAAGCTGAGCTGACTGTCCCTAATCAGCCTATGCTTCTCCAAATGCCCATAAGTCCTGTCTCTAAGAATCTTCTCCAGTAATTTGCCCACCACTGAAGTAAGACTCACTGGCCTGTAATTCCCACAGTTGTCCCTACTCCCTTTCTTGTAAAAGGAACAACATTTGCCACCCTCAAATCATATGGCACTACTCCTGTGGCCAGTGAGGATTGCAAAGACCATCGCCAAAGGCACAGCAAACTCTTCCCTCGCTTCCTGTAAAAACCTTGGCCATATTCCGTCTGGCCCCAGTGACTTATCTATCTGAATGGTTTTCAAAACTTCCAGCACATCCTCTTTCCTCACATCAACAATGCTCTAGCATATCAGCCTGTCGTACGCCATTCTCACAAATGTCAAGGTCTCCCTCACTGATGAATACTTAAGCAAAGTATTCACTAAGAACCTCCCCTACCTTTTCTGACTCCAGGTCCGTATCCTCTTTTATTCCTGATCGGTCCTACCCTCACTCTAGTCATCCTCCTATTCTTCACATACGTGTGTGTAGGACGCCTTGGGGTTTTCCTTAATCCTACTCGCCAAGGCCTTCTCATGCCCCTTGCTCTCCTAAGTCTATCCTTGCTTTCTGAACCTTTGGTAAGCTTCTTCCTTCTTCTTGACAAGATATTCTATGTCTCTTGTCAACCACAGTTCCTTCACTCTCCCATCTTTACCCTGCCTTAATGGGACAAATCTATCCAGAACCCCATTCAAGTACTCCCTAAACAACCTCCACATTTCCATTGTGCACTTAGCCAAGAACATCTGTTCCCAATTTATGCTCCCAAGTTCCTGCCTAATAGCATCATAATTCCCCCTCCCCCAATTAAATACTTTCCCACATCGTCTGCTCCTATCCCTCTCCAAGGTTATGGTAAAGGTCAAGGAGTTGTGGTCACTGTCTCCACCGAGAGATCTAAAACCTGATTAGGCTCATTGCCTAGTACCAGGTCCAGTATGGCCTCTCCTCTAGTTGGCCTGTCCACATACTGTGTCAGGAAACCTTCCTGGACACACCTAACAAACTCTGCCCCATCTATCCCCTTTGCACTCAGGAGGTGCCAGTCAATACTAGGGAAGCTGAAATCACCCATGACAACAACCTTGTTATTTTTGCACCTCTCCAAAATCTGCCTCCCAATCTGCTCCTCAGTGTCTCTGCTGCTACTGGGGGGAGGGGGGGGCTCTGTAGAACGCTCCCAATCAAGTGATCGCTCCCTTCCTGTTTCTGATGTCTACCCACAATGACTCAGCAGATGATCCCTCCAGAATGTCCTCCCTTTCTACAGCTGTGACACTGTCCCTGATCAGCAAAGCCACTCCCCCACCTCTTTCACCTCCATCCCTGTCCCTTTTGAAACATCTAAATCCCAGAACATCCAGCAGCCATTCCTGCCCTTGTGACAGCCAAATCGCTGTAATGGCCACAATGTTGTAGTTCCATGTACTGACCCATACTCTAAGTTCATCACCCTTGCTCCTGATACTTTTTGCATTAAAGTACACACACTTCAGCCCATCCAACTGACAGCAGTTTTGCCCTTTCAAATGCCTATCCTTCCTCACAGTCTTCTCACATGCTGCATCTACTCGAACACTAAATGCACCAACCTCTGACCTATCACTTTGGTTCCCATCCCTCTGCCAAACTAGCTTAAACCCTCCCCAACAATTTTAGCAAACCTGCCGCAAGAATATTGGTCTCCCTCCAGTTCAGGTGTAACCCGTCCCTTTTGTCCAGTTGTATCTTCTCCAGAAGAGATCCCAATGATCAACAAATCTGAAACCCTGCCCCCTGCACCAACTCCTCAGCCATGCATTCATCTGCCAAATCGGCCTATTCTTACCCTGACTGGCATGTAGCACAGGGAGCAATCCAGATATTACTACCCTTGAGGTCTTCTTTTCAGCTTCCTACCTAGCTCCCTATATTCCCTCTTCAGGACCTCATCTCTTTTCCTACCTATGTCATTGGTACCAATATGTACCATGACCCCGGCTGTTCACCCTCCCCCTTCAGAATGCTTATCTGAGACATCCCTGACTCTGGCACTGGGGAGGCAACATACCATCTGGGAGTCTCTTTCACGTCCACAGAATCTCCTGTCTGCTCCCCTTACTATGGGATCCCCTATCACTATTGCTCTGTTCTTCTCCCTCCTTCCCTTCTGCGCCACACAGCCAGGTTCAGTGCCGGAGACCTGGTCACTGCAGCTTTCCTCTTGATAGGTCCTCCCCCAATGGTATCCAAAGTGGTTATACCTGTTATTGAGGGGAATGGCCACAGGGTACTCTGCACTACCTGCCTATTCTCCATCCTTCTCCTGAAAGTCACCCAGCTGCCTGCCTCCTGCAGCTCAGGAGTGAATGTCTCCCTGTAGCTCTTATCGATGAACTCCTTGTTCTCCTACAGGAACCGAAGGTCATCCAGCTGCAGCTCCAGTTCCCTAACATGGTCTGTAAGGAGCTGCAGCTGGATGCACCTTGTGCAGATGTAGTTATCAGGGAGACTGGAGGTCTCCCAGAAATCCCACATCTCACCAGATAAACACACCACTGACCCCAGAGCCATTCTAATTACTCTAGCCTGGCACTAGAGGAAAAATCAAAGAAAGAAACTTATCAGAGATTGACCTTAGCCTCCGCCTCCTCTCGCCAAAGCCTCTTGAGCCAAAGCCTCAGTCTCCCACTCTAACACTGGCCCACTGTCACAATGGCTGCTCCTAAAATGGCTGCTCTGCTTATACCTACCTTCCTTTTATTTGCTGCTGTTAATCAGCCAATCAACTGGTAACAATTTGCAAATGTGCCTCTTGATGAACTCTTGCAAGGTGAAACTCAGAAGCACACGCACAGAGTCTCACCTCTTTTCACAGCTCCCGCTCCAAAATTAGATTTCTTTAACTTGTGGTAACCATTTCCCTCTGTCCCCTTTTTTCCCTTATCCCACTGGCCCCACCAACCCATCTCTTTCCCCTCCCCTGCCCTCTTGATCTGCCCATCACCCATACATTCCTCCCTCTGGTTCTCATCCTCTTCTCCTTCCCTTTATTCCATTGTCCACTGTCCTCCCCTAACAGATTCCATCTTCTTCAGCCCTTTGTCATTTCTACTTCCACCAAAAACTTCCCAGCTTCGTACATCATTCCCACTCTCCCCCCTCCCTCACCTGCCTATCACCCCACTTCGATGTGGATCCACCTTTCACCTGCCAGCTCTCGCTTCACCACTTCCCCCCACCTTTTTATATTGGCTCTCTCCCATCTTTCTTTGCAGTCCTGATGAAGGGTCTCAACCTGAAACGTTGACTGTCCATTTCCCTCCACTGATGCTGCCTGACCCGTTGATTTCCTCCAGTGTTTTGTGTGTTGTTGCTAGAGAAATTAAGCATATATTTTCTGTCTCGCTTCATGAAAGAAGACAAGGAAAACATTCTGAAAATAGTGGAAAGGTACATATTTAGTGAACAAAGAGATTAATATCAGTAAAAAAAAGGTATGAATAGGCCTGAAAAGCAATAAATCCCTGTGCACACTAGAGGGTCATGCTTGCCTTGAGCTAACTGGAAGCAGCCCAGGTAAGGCTGAGTACTTCAACTAACACCAAAGCAGTACTCAACAGTTTAATGAAGACCTGCTTCTCTTGGACCTTGTATTTAAATCATAGAGCCATAGGACAATACGGCACAATATAGGCCCTCCGGCCCACCATGTCGTGCCGCCCTTTGCAACAAAATTTTGTTGTATGCCAATTTGTGTAACTATTGACCTCTGTGCACCAGTGAATCAGATGTATGGAAGTTCCCACAACAATTCTGACCTGCCGTCTTTTGCCATAACCTGAAAATAGCTTTGGGGAAAAAATATGGGCCTCTCTGATTTCACTGTAGTTTCCTTTTAAAAATGTTAATCTCCATGTGCTGTTGGAATTTGTGATACATTTTGCCTTTTGTGCATGCATGCTATTATAATGACAGTTGGATATGCAAAGAAATTTATGGATTCTAGACGAAAGCGAGTGAGTCAATATTTAAGAAAATAAATATTCTTGTTTAGGTTTCTGCAAGGAATCTGTTGGATGGTAAAGACATTAACTAATGTAACATGAAGCTTCAGACACCAAAAGCTATGATTTCTGACCCATGGTAAGTTTGCTGCTCTCAGTCAGGGCAGCAGTCAGGAGCAATATGGAACTCAAATTATTTGGACAGCCTGGAACAAAAAATCCTTCGCCAGTTATCCTGATTGCTTTCATTTATTGGCATTAGAAAGTGTGGACTCATACATCCAACCGAAATCCACACCTTCAGGAAAAGGAGACAGGAAAATAGGAATAAAAATGTACTCTTTCACTGAAGTTTGAAGAACAGAAAGAGATAGTGCATTGAGAAGAGAAAGAGTAAATTAATTTGCTGCAAAATTATTGCTACATTTTGGATTTCAAGTGAGATTAAGGCAAATAAATGTTCTGTTATTTTAACATTACTAATAGTGTGGAAAGAGCTTTATTCTTCTGGAGGAAGGACAACAGAAGTCACGTCAAGTCAAGTTTATTGTCATGTGCACAAGTACGGTGAGATACAGTACAATGAAAAACTTACTTGCAGCAGCATCACAGATACAGACAACACACAAAATATAAATTATGTGTAAATTTTGTGTAAAATTATACCACACAGTGAAAAAAGATAGCACAAAAGCAAGACCTTAGTGCAAGAAAAACAAAGACAATCAAAGACAGGTCCATGGAACACTAGGAAGTTAAGTCCATGGAACACGAGGAAGTTAAGTCCACGGAATACTGGAAATTTAAGGATACGAGATATAAAAGCAGGAGTAGACTATTCATTGCATTGTGCCTGTTTCACAATTCAATAAGCTCATGGTTGGTCTTTTAACTTGGCATCACTTTTGTGCAATAACCCCATATCCCTTGATTCCATGAATTCAAAGGTTATGAATGCTTGTGGTTTATATGCATAATTTACTTATAACTTATGAGTAATTCCTGCTAGATATTGGATCAGAAGGAAAGGTTTGGTTGCTTTCTCTTGACTTCAGCTGAAAGATCCTGTATCTAGAAAATCTTGGTCTGAGGCCATCTGCACTCACTTAGTTGAAAATTCATCCAAACTGCCAACTTGTCATGTTGGCAGGCTCAAGTCTACCCAGTGCTGAGTTGTCGGGCGGGAGGGTGTTTGGCGAGGCTCATACTGGCAATGAGTTCTCTTATGTTTTATTTGCAAATCTAATAATCACTGTGTCACCTTTCAAGAAACCTTATCCAATGAAAGAATTCCAGGATGACCAATTGCAGTGAGACTAGTGTATGACTCCAAGGTCTGAATCCCATTAGCACATATCTCCACATTTTTGCATTTGCACTTTAAGTAATACGGATTGATGAATGTAGCCCAGACTGACTACAATCTGTTTCCCTCTCTCAAATGCATCTTTCAATTACTATATAAGCCTCGTATCCTTGAATAGTAAGTACCCAGGACTGATGTTTTTGGGCGATGTTTCAGCTGGCACAACTATACAGCTATTGGAATTGTGGAACTGTAACCCACCAACCTTATTCACTACACTTTATAAGTTTATCAACCCATGTATTCTAAACCCCTAGTTCATTGTTGCTCCTTTTTGTTTCCCCTATGCCTTCCTTTGACCTCCTTGAACCCTGGGCCTTTTGACATGCCAGTATTCTTTCATATGCCAGGTTCTTTTTCCCTTTGATTGCTACTATTGACTCCTCAGTGTAACTATTCAACAGGTGTAAATCTTTGATCATGGGCATCCAGATTCCAGACTCTCACATAAGCCTGTTCACACTTTCTTCTAGTGGCAGGTGAAATCATAGATGATGTACAGAGGCAAATGTTGCAACTTGTTTTCATTTCTGTAGTATGCTACCTTGTACCTAATATATCCAGAAATTCCCAAGGAAATTATTACATATCAAAGTCAGACATAAATATGGCTGGTATGACATTTTATGGCATGAAATAAACACTAAAAGCCTTAGTTGAGTGATTTAGAAGTGCAGTGCTGTTTTTCTTCAGCACTGAATATCTAAAATCAATTCTGCTTGGACTTCCGGATTGGATCAGGCCAATCTAAGAATTCAACCAAGCATTTTCAATTATGCTCTACCCTCGTGATTTCCAGTCACTTGCCTGTAATTTCCATGTGAAATATGCATGGGATGAGTTGTTTTGTAAGATTGTGGGAGAAATAAGGCCAAGTTGTCCAAGGAGCACCCGTCCTTTTGTAGAACATCCTTAACTCCAGCCCGAATGTGGCTTACAAATTCCCCTCTCCCTTCCCTACCTTTATCCTGTTCAACAACAACCCCTTTCTCCCTCTCCTGCTACTCATCTAGCTCATCCAATCAACCCAGGCGTTGATCCACTGCCTATGGATGCTGGCTCCTGCTCCATTCCAACCCTGAACCATGTATTTTCAACCTCAAAAATATGTACCGCCCTTATGGTAATGTGCACTATTATGGTGGATGTTTGTTTTCTAAAAAGTATCAGAATCAGGTTTCTTATCACTGACATATAACGTGGAATTTGTTGTTTTGTGGCAGCAGTACTGTGCAAAGACATAAAAACCTATAAATTACAAAAATAAATAAATAGTACAAAAAAAAAATGAGGAAGTCTTCATGGGTTCATGGATCATTCAGAAATCTGGTGATGGAGGGGATGAAGCTGTTCCTGAATACTGAGTGTGGGTCTTCAGGCTCCTGTACCTCCTCCCTGATGGTAGTAATGAGAAGAGGGCATGTCCCAGATAGTGAGGGTCCTTAATGATGAATGCCACCTTTTTGAGGCACAGCCTCTTGAATGGTGGGTAGGGTTGTGCCCATGAAGGAGCTGGCTGAGTCTACAACCCTCTGCAGCCTCTTGCGATCCTGTGCATTGGAGCCTCCATACCAGGCTGTGATGCAACCAGTCAGAATGCTCTCCACTGTACGTAGAAATTTTTAAGAGTCTCTGGTGACATACCAAATCTCCTCAAACTCCTAACGAAGTAGAGCCGCTGACGTGCCTTCTTCATGATTGTATCAATGTGTTGGGCCCAGGATTGATCCTCTAAGATGTTGATGCCCAGGAACTTGAAGCTGCTCACCCTTTCCACTGCTGACCCCTCAATGAGGATTGGTGTGTGTTCTCCCAATTTCACCTTCCTGAAGTCCAGCCAGTGAGATTGCGTCCACTCTAGACCTGTTGTGGCGGTAGGCGAATTGCAGTGGATCCAGGTCCTTGCTCAGGCAGGAGTTAATTCTAGCCATAACCAACCTCTCAAACAGTAGATGTGAGTGCTACTGGGCGATAGTATTGAGGCAGCTCACCCTGCTCTTTTTGGGCATGGGAATGATTGCTGCCTTTTTGAAGCATATGGGGACCTCAGACTGCAGCAGTGAGAGGTTGAAAATGCCCTTGAACACTCCAGCCAGTTGGTCGGCACAGGTTTTCAGTACCCAGCCATGTACACCGTCAGGGCCTGACGCCTTGCGAGGGTTCACCCTCTTGAAGGATGTTCAGATATTGGCCCCTAAGACAGAGATCACAGGATCACCAGATACTGTGGGGATTTGCACAGGTGTAGTGTTATTCTCCCTTTCAAAGCGTGTATAAAAGGTGTTGAACTCGTCGGGAGTGAAGCATCACTGCCATTTATGCTGTTCGGTTTCGCCTTATAGGAAGTAATGGCATGCAATCCCTGCCACAGCTGACGTGCGTCCAAGCATGTCACTAACTTCACATGAAATCGCCTTTTTGCTCTCATGATGGTCTTCTGTGGGTCGTACCTGGACTTCTTGTAGGATTCTGGATCGCCGGTCTTGACCGCCACAGATCTGGCCCTCAGCAGACTGTGAATCTCCAGGCTTCTGGTTTGGGAAAACCTGGTGTGTTCTTGAAGGCACACACTTGCCTAGGCAGGTGTTGATGAAGTCAGTGACTTAATCTTGTTCTTGATTATAATTCCTCATAATGGAAATTATGTGTGTAATTTATTTGTACACAAATTTAAAATTCTGGATCTAATGAAAACATTAATAAGCCTCCTTATGAGCTGTGTTTTAGTTCCATGGATTCATTGATCATATTTGAGGAACAGAACGTTTGGAACTCATGCAGTTTTGCCCTTTTAATTTGCTTCCATTAACATGGTCAAATACAAATCCAGTGTTACATTGCATGGATAAACTATTTTAATTTAGGTTAGTTCAGAATATTGAATTTAAGCTCTTTAACAGTGAATTGATTAGACTGTTCTGCAAAATAAATATCATAAGAATTAAAACAAAAACAGGAAATGCTGAAAATACAAGTCTGTGTGGGAAGAGAAACAGAGTTAACATTTCAGGTTAGCGACCTGACCTGCTGAGTATTTCCACCATTTCTTGTTTTAGATTTCCAGCATCTGCAGTTTTCTTTTGATTTTCACTTACCATAAGAATTACATAACTTTCATCTTCTTCAAAACATGGCTCCTATGGAAATAATCTGTGCTTTGTCATATGAGTATTTCTGAAGTTTTCACCCATTGCAAATCCAACTGGATTTTGTGAAGAACTTCAATAAATAACTTTGTAACTGGAATTTATTACCTCTCAATATAATTATTGTTCTGTGACTCTTAAAGCTGTATCAATTTCATAAAACATGTATTTATTTGATTGTGTGCAACTGAAAATCTCTGGAAAGATTCTTGGAGTTCAGTATATTTGGAATGGGTGCTCAGACCATATAAGCAGCTTTCCCAATTAACGTTAAAAATGACTTCACTCAGAACACATACTCTCGGTCATTATTCAACCTATTTAAGGATTTTTGACAAACTTGATCTGTGATCAATGGCCTATTTTGTATGGGAGAACTCTACAGATTAAGTTAGCAGGGTGGAATTACTTCATCATGATTTTTGATTTTCTGATGCTTAGATATTTAACAATTTTGCCTTTATCAGCATTAAGCACTCTGTCTGCAGATTAATGAACCACGACCAGCATAGATATAAACTTCTTAGCAAGGAGAGGTCATTTGACATGAGACCACATCTATTGATGTTCTATTTTCAGAAAAGCGAAGCAGACGGACAGATGGTTCTCTAAAATATCATTTATGCATTATCTCAAGCTGTATTCTTATGTAATACTTACGAAAATGCAACTACGACATCTTAATATCCTTTGATAAGCTCTAAGAAATTGTTATGAATTTTAAGTGAAAAAGTAATTTCTAATGGTTCACTCAAGCAAAAAATTCTTGCAAGTTTTGAAGTGTGCCAACTTGAGGAAAAATCTAGCTGGTAACAGGATTTCTTTAACTACCATAGGGACACCATTACTGCTTTTCCTTGGATTGTAATATGAATAGAATAACAGAATTGTGCTCACTTTATGTTCTATAGGTGCAATTAGAGTGTTCTGGGCTTTCCCCAATCATGAAACAATAATAAGATACACTAAAAATTCAGTACTCAGGAGAACCAATTAATATAACAATATTGTTGAAGGAATTCACTCCATATGAAATAAAAAAAAAGTGCAGTCCCTTGGTTACGAATTGATGTTACAGTGCAAGATAGAATACTCAGCAAACTTCTGATTTTGTTAAGTCAACAACTGAAATCTAACATTTTTAGGTAATGTATGGTGTCTCCTTTAATCAAGTTCAGAAATAGCAATTATGTTCAAGGTAATATTGACTCCTGACATAAATCATACCAGACCTACAATTCAAATGTTACTCAAAACATTGAGTAGTGTGGTGACCAGAACTGTATACAATATTGATCTATCATATATTCACCTGTACAATTCCAAGCTAAATAATATAAAACATAATATAGTAGTGAAATTATATGTGGTTAAATATCCAGAAGTTACTCTTAGTTCAGTGTGCAACATTAATGCACACATTTCAGGACTAATGTGTTCCTGTAAGGGTGAAAATCAAGGGTAATAAGTACAGGAACCCTGGATGTCAGGGGAGATCACGGGTTGGATAACGAGGAACAGGGAAACTTATAGCAGGTATGGAGAACGAAAGACGGGGGAGGCCCGTCAGCCCTCTATTCTACTCCCTATACACTCATGACTGTGTGGCCAGATTCTGCTCTAACTCCATCTACAAGTTTGCAGATGATACCACCGTTGTAGGCCGTATCTCAAACAGCGATGAGTCGGAGTACAGGAAGGAGATAGAGAGCTTAGTGGAATGGTGTCATGACAACAACTTTTCCCTTAACATAAACAAAACAAAAGAGCTGGTCATTGATTTCAGGAAAGAGGGCGGTGTACATGCACCTGTCAACATCAACGGTGCTGAGGTCGAGAGGGCTGAGAGATTCAAGTTCCTGGGAGCGAACATCACCAACAGCCTGTCCTGGTCAAATCACATACTGTAGATGCCACAGCCAAGAAAGCTCACCAGTGCCTCTACTTTCTCAGGAGGCTAAAGAAATTCAGTTTGTCCCCTTTGACACTCACCAACTTTTATTGATGCACCATAGAAAGCATCCTATCTGGATGCATTGCAGCTTGGTACGGCAACTGCTCTGCCCAGGACCGCAAGAAACTGCAGAGAGTTGTGGACACAGCCCAGCACATCACGGACACCAGCCTCCCCTCTTTAGACTCTGTCTTTATCTCTCGCTGTCTTGGTGAAGCAGCCAGTGTAATCAATGACCCCACCCACCCAGGTCATTCTCTCTTCTCTTCCATCGGGTAGAAGATACAGGAGCCTGAGGGCACATACCACCAGACTTCAGGACAGCTTCTACCCCACTGAGATAAGACTATTGAATGGTTCCCTTATACAATGAGATGGACTATGACCTCACGATCTACCTTGTTGTGGCCTTGCACCTTATTGCACTGCACTTTCTCTGTAGCTGTGACACTGTTATTGTTTTTACCTGTACTACATCAATGCACTCTGTACTAACCCAATGTAACTGCACTGTGTAATGAATTGACATGTACGATCGGTATGCAAGACAAGTTTTTCACTGTACCTCGGTACAAGTGACGATAATAAACCAATACCAATACCAATACCAAGAGTATAAAAGGGTATGGTTACGCTTAAAAGGAAAGTTAGGAAGGCAAAGAAGGGCCACAAAATATCACTGGCAAAAAGGATTAAGGTAAATCCAAAGGTGTTTTGTCAGTATATTAAGGATGAAAGAATAATCAGGGAAAGAGTATGGCCCATTAGGGACAACAGAGGTAATCTGTGTGTGGAGCCTAAAGGTAAAGGTGAGGACCTAAATGAAAGCTTTTCATTTATTCACAGGAGAAATGGACTTGATGTAGTTGGAGAACTCCACGAAGGGGAAGGTGAAATTCTAGTTCAAGTCTCCATGAATAGAGGACGTACTCCATACCTTAGTGGGCTTAAAGGTGAATAAATCCCCAGGGCCGAAAGAGATTTATCTCAGGCTGCTGTGGGAGGCAAGGGAAGAGATTGCTGCATCTCTGGCTAAGATTTTTAGTTCTTTGCTAGTGATAGTGCTGAAGAAGATACAGAGAGATATTGCCTGGGATGTTGCCTGGGTTGAAGCTGTTGGATAGAAAGGAATTAAAATCTGCAAAACAGCTAACTAGAATGAGCCAAGGACAGTGGAAGCAGACAATCCAGATGCCTTTGTTCTTACCATGTGGTTGAAGGAATGGAGGCTGCCATTTAGTGAGACTGATCTTTCAGCCACCATTTTGTGAATGGTGTTGTGAACTGGTTCTTGCCCAGGGATGGCTTGATCAGAGCAACTGAAAGTGGACACAGTGAGGTCCCTACTGATAATCTGTTAAACTAGAGATAATTTCCAAATAAGTTGTTTATGAACTGTTTATTTGGTTAGGTAGTAATGGGAGGTTTATAGAAAGAACAGGCTATGACCTTAAGTAACCTGAGCCCAGTGTTTGGCTGACCTGGCTAAACTGGTTTGAATTGGCCGGACTCAGGGAGAACAAAGAAAGTGACATGAGGTGCAAGAGCAATACGGTAGTACTACTTGTGGGCTTGGGCCAGATCCAATGAGAAGCTGACACAGGCTAGCCAGCTGAGCCAGAGCCAACAAAATTGAAACAGAACAGTTCAATCTGATTTGAACGAGGATAAGAATGGAGGATTTTAGCAGTAGAAGCAACCAAAACTCTGGAGACCAACCATCGTGGAAGTGGATGACCCCACATCGGAAACGTGGAGATTATGTCAGGATCAGGAGAAACGCCTGGCCAACATAAAATCCTATTCCGTGGTATTACCTATTCTTTTCTTGGACTGTTCAAGGAGGATCAGAGAAACCTAGTGGGTGTGCGCACAGATATTTAGTCTTGTATGAATTGAATGCTTGTTGTTAACTGAACCAATAAAGGTATTTGTTAGTCAATGCAGATTCTCTCTGTGCCTAACCAATCAATTATTTTTGTTGAGGGTGCTTACTTGCAACAAAGCATTTCAGTTATGAGCAGAGACTGGAGATGCTGGGTCTGTTTTCCCTGGAGAGGAGGAGGTTAAGTGGGGACATGATTGAGGTATATAAAATTATGAGGAGTGTGTATAGGGTAGACTGCACCAAACTTTTCCCTTTATCAGAGGACACAGATTTAGGATAAGGGGTAAGAGATTTATAGAGGATCTGAGGGGGATCTTTTTCACCCAGAGAGTGGTGAGTACCTGGGATGCACTGCTGGAGAGAGGGTGGAATTAGAATTGCTGACAGCATTTAAAAGTGTCTAGATCAGCACATGAATCACCTGGGCATTGAAAGCTACGGGCCAAGTGCTGCAAGGTGGGATTAATCCAGATGGGTGATCACTGGATGACATGGAGGTGGTGGGCTGAATGGCCTGTTTCCATGATGTATGACTCAATGATGTTGCTTTTGTGAAAGGGAAACACTATTGTTGAATATCAATTTTTACTATTATATTTCTTGCAACTTTCATCCACTTTATGACCATTAATTTGCTGTCAGTTATTTTCTTCTTCATTGTTTAAATGTATTTGCCTTTTCCTCACAGCTTGTCTCTGTCTTCTACGTTCTAATTAGCTAATTCTATTACTTCCTATAATTATTATGTAGGATTCATGTGAGCAAAAAAAAAACCCTCTGACCTATTTTGGTAGAAAAATTGATACCTTTACATTTCAACATAAATTATCCCTTGAGAGATAGTCACCATTTCATTTTCATAAGCTACATAGAAAAATTGCTCAAAATAAAATTTAACACATATACAGTGATCTTGATTCTAATAACTTCCCTTTATTTTCAACTATGTACCATTTACCTAAAAGGTTCCAATGAACATATGGTTCTCTAGAAATCAGTTATGTATTATGTTAACCAATATATTTACTAAAATAATATGATTACAACTTCAACAAATGTTAATATAATATCTCAACATGCTGTGTAGGACATACTTCCGATCATCCTGATCTCCAGTTGCTGCTCTGACAACAGGTATGCTGCCTCCCAGGCAAGCTACAGGGCAAACTTTGATTAACATTATCTATTAGAGCCAAGCAAGAATTTTTCAGTGGTGGAACTCCCAAACACCATTGCACAACAATCAATCACAGTTTTTTCAACAAGCACGAGGAAGAAAAAGGCAAGCTACTTGCTAAGGATTGCCTCTGCTTCCTTGTTAACACAACTCCCTCCTGTCCTCCATTGTCTCTACTATTCTGAATGATACAAATTCATGTACTTAGTGGGTTTTAAAACCTTTACCAAAGATTTTACAGAGTGTATAGCATGATACACGTAAATCAGGAATGTATGTTTAATTAAAGGCTCTTCACAAGTTGCCTCTGGAATTCTTCATGCACTTAATAACATCATAGGTAGCAGTTAGTCAGATGGCACAATCCTTAAAGAGGTAACAGCTTTAAAATAGCAATTGTTGTTCAACCAATATTACATATAAAATTATGTTTCTCCATTAAAAGTACTTAGTTAACATATTTGCAAATTCTATATATTTAATTGAGTCAAAGGATTTTCATTCTGTAAACTTTGCAGTTGTACCAGTGTTATATTTGTCAACCTCGCAAGTTCATCGGATGTTGTCAGAGTATCTTCAACCTTTGTGCTTACTGATGTTGTCTTAGAAATATTAAAGTTGTTTCTTGAATAATTGTGGGATTCACCTCAGGAACACCTCTGATCTTGCAGTCCTTATCACTATTCTCCTGGACATCATACACTAGAGGCTAGTAGTCCACATGGAATATTCTGAATTTTTTTACTCGTCTTCATAGAATAATTCTCAGAACCGTATACTACTAATATTTTCACAAAATTGCATCTTCTCATCTCCAACCTGCTTGTCTTTGCACACAGACTCCATCATGTAAACTGAGCCTCTTCTTTTTGTGGCTTGTGTCATGATGCCCGATCTAAAAACCATAGAAACCATAGAACCATACAGCACAAAACAGGCCCTTCGGCCCACCATGTTGTGCCGTCCATCAAACCACCCTCACACTATCTAAACCTTTCCTCCCGCATATCCCTCTATCTCACATTCCTCCATATGCCTATCCAACAAACTCTTGAACCTGTCCAATGTATCTGCCTCCACCACCACCCCAGGCAGTGCATTCCATGCACCAACCACTCTCTGGGTGAAAAACCTCCCCCTGACATCTCCCCTGAACCTCCCACCCATAACCTTAAAGCCATGCCCTCTCATCTTGAGCATTGGTGCCCTGGGAAGGAGGCGCTGGCTGTCTACTCTATCTATTCCTCTCAATATTTTATATACCTCTATCATGTCTCCCCTCATCCTCCTTTCCAGTGAATAAAGCCCGAGCACCTTAAGCCTCTCCTCATATTCCATACGCTCTAATCCAGGCAGCATCCTGGTAAATCTCCTCTGCACCCTCTCCAACACCTCCACATCCTTCCTATAATGCGGCGACCAAAACTGAACACAGTACTCTAAGTGTGGTCTAACTAGAGTTTTGTAAAGCTGCATCATCACTTTGCGGCTCTTAAACTCAATCCCACGATTTATGAAAGCTAACATCCCACAGGCCTTCTTAACTGCTCTATCCACCTGTGAGGCAACTTTCAGTGAACTGTGAATATGAACCCCCAGATCCCTCTGCTCCTCTACACTGCCAAGCACCTTGTCATTTACCCTGTACTCTGCCCTGGAGTTTGTCCTTCCAAAGTGTACCACCTCACACTTCTCCAGATTGAACCCCATCTGCCACTTGTCAGCCCAGCTCTGCATCCTATCAATATCCCTCTGTAAGTTCCGACAGCCCTCCACACTATCCACAACACCACCGATCTTAGTGTCATCCGCAAACTTACTAACCCAGCCTTCCACCCCCTCATCTAAGTCATCTATAAATATCACAAAAAGTAGAGGTTCCAGAACCGATCCCTGCAGGACACCACTAGTCACTGCCCTCCAATCCGAGGGCACTCCTTCCACCACAACCCTCTGCTTTCTACAGGCAAGCCAATTCCTAATCCACACAGCCAAGCTTCCCTGGATCCCTTGACTTTCTGAAGAAGCCTACCATGAGGAATCTTATCAAATGCCTTACTAAAATCCATATAGACCACATCCACCGCACTACCCTCATCAATCTTCCTCGTCGCCTCCTCAAAGAACTCTATCAGGCTTGTGAGGCAAGATTTTCCCTTCACAAATCCATGCTGGCTGTCCCTAATCAGTCCATTATTCTCCAGGTGTTCATAGATCCTATCCCTTAGAATCCTTTCTAACAGCTTACCCACCACAGACGTAAGGCTCACCGGTCTGTAATTCCCTGGACTATCCCTACTACTTTTTTTGAACAAGGGGTCAAACAGTCTTTCTTCCACTTTTCATTCCAAATTGACCTAAATGAGATTCAATAGATCCTTGAGTCTCCTATGTATAAACATTTCCACAGGAGCACATCCTGTTGTGGCATTGTTTCATAGCTAAGAAGAAATGCTGCAAGTCAGTGTTATAGGTGATATTTTGTTAGCCTTCCACCACTTTTCAGTGCTTCCTTTCTGCTTCCCTACATGAACTGGGCCATAAGGAAAACCTAAGCCATAGTTTAATCCTCTGTTCTTCACAAGTTGCTCAAATTTAAATCTATTCCTTCCACCCTTATTTGAAATGACTTTTTCCTAGAAGACCAAAATTATGGAAAATCAATTTCTATTGTATGGGGTGGTGTATGACTCCATACAATTCCAAGTATGTTGCATGGTTGTCAATTAATGTTAATAACTTGTCCACAGATTTTTTTACAGTTATTCATATGGATCCACTGGAAATGTCTTGTAGGGCACTTCTACACATGGAATAGTGCATTTGGTAGTTGTGTTCCACTATCCAGACATAGTGTATGTCTACTGGCTACGTGTTCTGCATGGAGCTTTTCCATAAACTTGTTTTGAAATTCCTTCAGTATTAGTACCTTGGATCCTCATTTGATGCAGCCTTTGTGAGTGGACAATTCATTCCATCTGCAATGCAACAGCTTCATGGGTTAATTCAGACCTGTGACTGAATTAGTCCACCATTCAACGTGTATTCATTCATTTGGCCCAAAGTCAGGTCTTTTTGTGTAGCTCCATCTGGTCTGTAGCTATGACAGAGTAATTGTCTTCTATTGTCTGTAGAGTACAACTTTTATTTTCTATGTCCATCATGGTTTTTTCATAAGGTAGTCTCAACAAAGTATCCTCTGTAGTATTTGGTTTAGATGTTCTGTACTCACTGAAACAATAAGCTGGCTGACCATTGCATCCTGGATGTCACAATCACAGGAAATTCAGAACTCAGCCCCAGAATGGGCAACAAAGTTCAGTCACCAGTTTGAATGTTGTCACAGCAAGAGTGGTAAAGTAGTGTAACTCCAAATATAATCTCCTCCTATACCTGAATGTATGTACTTAGTTTTACTTATGGTCAGTCTGCATGAGTCAAAGACAATAGGCTTTTAATGGCAACTGTCCACAACATTATTAGTTACTGTATCAGTTTTACTGTAAGAAGTGTTGTAAGTATGGTTAAGCACACTGTTAGTTGCAGTTAAAGGAAAAATTGAGACCAAAATTCAAAACTCAAAAATATTACTGAGTAACAAGTTACTGCTGAACTGTTCTTGCACAGATCATACATCTTTCATTAATCCTTTCCACACCACTATGTTTGATCTTTCCTACTGGTTGAAGAAGTGGAGTCAACACTGTGGCAAGGTCAGGTACAAATGTAGTGTTTGAACATCCCTAGAGATGACAGGAGCTCAGCAACTGCAACCTGTTTTCATCTATTTGTAGACATAAATAAATCATTTCTGCATGAAGGTGCATTTTATTTTCATCATGACATTATTTTGACAAAGTATTCTCAACACTTTATAAAGATAATCCACTCCCATGGTGGTTTCAATTAAAATGTTTCCCTGATTGCACAATGTTGGACTGCTGCAGCATCTTACCCAAAGTCACTTGGAATCTGGGATACTTTTGGTGATTATTTTACTCCACACAGCAGATTGGTATATGAGCATAAACTCTTTTGGGTATCAACTGTGAAACAGAGTTGTTTTTCTCTAGCCACTTTATGTTGGATAGAGACATGAGAAAGATCTAATTTAGTAAGGATCATCACCTTGACCAACCAGGTGTATAAATCTTGAGATGGGGCAGTGAGCACACAATATGATAGAATTCCAGGTACAGTTTAAGGGTGAACACCACAGGACCAAAACCATGGTCTTCAAATTAAACAAGGACAATTATAATGGTAGGAAGGTGGAATTATTTAAGCTGGACTGAGAAAATAAGCTATGAGACAGGTCAGTAGAAGAACAATGACAGATGTTCAAACAGCTGGTCCATTACACTCAGCGGGAATTTATCCTAATTGGAAAGAGGGATTCCATGAGAAAGCAACACAAAATGTAGTTACCAAAGGAGAATAAGGATAATGTTAAATTGAAAAATGTGACATACAAAGTGGTGAGGGCTGGTGGTAGGCCAGAGAACTGGGAAGTTTTTAGGATTCAGCAGCAAAATAATATAAAAGAAGAAAAAAATGATTTTGGGAGAAAACTTGCATGTAATATCAAAACAAACAGTGAGAGTTTCTTTATATATATATAGTGGCTAAGGTGGGTGCAGGACCTCTCAAGAATGAGGCTGGTGAATTAATAACAAGTAAAGAAACAGCGGATATGTTAAATCAATTTTTTGTATCAGAATTCACCACGGAGGATACTGCAAATATCCCTAAGATAAAAGATGGGCTAAATTCAAATAACAGGGAGGAACTTATAAAAATCCCAATCACAAGGGATAAAGTATTAGAGAAACTCAGAAAGTTAAAGGCAGGCAAATCGCTAGGATCTGATGGCCTGGACGAAAGGTTTTAAAGGAAGTGGCTGCGGAGATAGTGGACCCAATGGTTGAAAATTTTCAAAATTCATTAAATTCTGAGAGGGTTCCAGAAGATGGGAAAACAGCCAGTGTGACTCGCTTGTTCAAAAAGGAATGAAGACAGAAGGCAGGAAACTATAGAGCAGTTAGTTTAACATTCATTGTTGGCAGGAAGCTAGAGTCAATAATCAAAGAGGAAATAACTAATACTTCAGGAAAGCTGAATATAATCAAATCTAATCAATGTGGCTTTATAAAAGGTAAGTCATATTCGACAAATTTGCTTGAATTCTTTAAGGATGTGACAGGGAGAGTTGAGAGGGGAACCTGTAGATATAGTGATTTAGATTTCCAAAAGGCATTTGACAAGATGCTGCATAAGAAGCTGATGCATAAATTAAGAGCCCAAAATACTGGAGCAAGTTTGTTAGCATGGATTGAAAACTGACTGTCACATAGAAAACAAAGAGTTGGAATAAGTGAGTCCTTCTCAGGCTTGGAGGGATAAGTAGTGAAGTACCCCAGGGAATAGTTCTTGGCCCTTAATTGTTTATATTTACATGAATGACAAGGAGGGAATGAAATGTAAGGATTACAAGTTTGCCAATGATACAAAAATAGGTGGAAGGGCATGTTGTGATGAGGAAACTGATACTGCAACAGGATATAGACAGACTGAGTGATTGGGTGAAAACCTGGCAAACGGAGTTTAATGTGGGGAAGTGGAATGCGTGAGATCGTGCACTTCAGTAAGAGGAATGAAAGTGGAGCAAGACTGCAAGTGCACAAAATTCAGAAGGATCTATATGTTCTAGTGCATGTAACAGAAAAAGTTAGCAGGTAGATCCAACAAGTAGTTAACATGTTTGCTTTCATTGCAAAGGAGTTGGAGTTTAAGAATAGGGAGGTTTGGTTACAGTTATACAGGATGTTGGTGAAGCCACACCTGGAATACTGTACACAGTTTTGGTCCCCTCACCTAAAAAAGGATACACTAGCATAGAAGGTAGTCCAAATGAGATTCACCATGCTAATTCCTGTGATGAGAGGGCTGTCCTATCAAGAAGGGCTAGACAGTTTGGATCTGTATTCCTTGGAGTTTAGAAGAATAGGGGTGAACTTATTCAGACATATAAGGTTCTAAGGGGGCTTGACAGGGTAGATGTTAATATGTTTTCACTGGTGGGAAAGTCACAACCAAGGGGGCATAGCTACAAAATAAGGGGCCTGTCATTCAAAACTGAGGTGTGTAGACATTTCCTCTTGCAGAAGGTGGTGAATCTCTGGAATTCTTTGCCCCCAACGGTGGTGGAGGTGTGATCATTAGATTTAGCCAAGGTGGAAATGGATAAATATTTGAGAGACTGAGGAATGGAGGGTTATGAGAAACTGGCACAGAAGAGGAGTTGAGGCTAGCATATGTCAGCTATGATCATACTGAATGATGGGATAGGCTTGAAGGGTCTGGTTGCCTACTCCTGCTCCTGTTGTGTTCTTGTGGTCAAGCTATATGTTCATGTAACCTAAATTCAATGTTGGATCTCCCATCATTGCTCCTGCCATTGGTCTGTATGCAGCATTTGCATTAACATTTTCTGCCAACTGAAGTGTCTATGTGTTTTTGGAGGCCTTTTCTATAGATGTAGTTATCTTGCATGTCTGTTTAAATGTTAAGTCTAGCATGCTTAATGACTTGGACAGGATGTGCTCATTAGCTAGTTCACACCCAAAGTTATATAGCAGTGTGTGATCCAAGAACAAGTCCAAGTTATAGCTCCGTGAGAGATTTCTTAGAACTATGTCATTGCTAATGATCCATTCTGACTTCATGCTCCAAACTTATTATTCCACAATCTTTGATGGCTTTGGTTAAAATGATTTTGTAGTGCTGATCATGAATGGTATCTGACCCTATTTCTAACAGGATAACCTCCTTGTGTTCACATATGACTTAATTATAAGTCTTACATAAGAACATAAGAAAGAGAAGCAGGAGCAGGCCAGTTAACACTTTATGCCTACTTTGCCATTCAATAAGATTGTGGCTGATCTTTTACTTATGGCCACTTTCCTGCACTAATCTCACTATGCTTTAATATCTAAAAGCAATTAATTCTTCTTGAATATGAGCCTCTATAACCCACTTGGGTAGAAAATCCCAAAAACTCACTACCCACTGGATGACGTAATTTCTCTTGAAATATTGACCTCTTATTTTGAGGTGGTGGCTACTGGTTCTACACATGCCAGCCAGGAGGAGAATCAGTTCCACATCAACCTTGTTGAGCCCTATAAGAACTTAGTACATTTCAACAGGATCACCTCTCATTTTCTCAAACTCAAGAGTTTATAAGATCAGTTGCTTGATCTCTTCTCAATATGACAAACCTGTCATCCCAGGAATCAATCTGATGGACCTTCACCACTTTCTTAATCACAAGCATAATCTTTCTTTGGTAGGGAGACCAAACCTATAAACAACATTCCAGATGTAGTTTCACCACCGTTCCCTATAGCTGGAATGGATGCCTATATTTTTGTATCCAATCATTTTGCAATGAAGGTTAATATATTGTTTGCACTCCAGGTTGCCTGCTTTTAAAGATTCATATCCCCCTGATCACCAACACCTTTCAGTCTTAAAAAATACCTCACTTTTTTATTTTTTTAATAAATTTTATTCTCACCATCTATTTTGATGATATTATTCACACTATTTTTTTCCCATTTGTTCAATGTACAAATTGAAGGATTCTTGTTCTTTGTCATAAACACTAAGGTTTCCAATATCACTGACAGGTGGCTATATATCTTGCACTCTCTTCCACTTCAATACATACTGGGCTTAACATTAACTTCACAACATTTACAAGTCCCACTTTTTTTTACCCTTGTGCTCAAGTCTGTAACTCAGACTGGCCACAGTTAATGGAGAGCTTCACAGACTGACTCTATTAACACAGTCACTGTGTCACTGGAGGACCTCAACAACTTTGTCATTGTTATTGGCTATGATTCTGCAGTATGTTGATGCCAGTACATACGTGTGCTGAGTGTACAGCGCAATACAGAGTGTATGGATAAGTATTGTGTAGTTTACTTAAGGACTCTTCACAGACAGCCTCCAGAATTTCTTATTCATACTATTGTAACACAGAGACTGGTTAGTCAATGCCACAATCCTTAAAAGGGTGATAACTTTAAATCGACAATTGTTGTTAGTAACTAATATTACAAAAACTACATAGAAGGGCACAAAAGAGGAGATGAGGCCAGGGGTAGATCAGTCATGATCATGTTGAATGGCAAGAAAAGTTTGAGGGACCAAGTGGTCTACTTCTGCTGCTACTTTCTTATGTTCATATGTGCAGTATAAATCTTCAGATAATTGCATTTTTGTTCAGAGCAATAGGATGGAAATATCTCAAGTCAAATGTTGAAGAATGTAGGAAAACAACTTACATTTGAACTCCTTGAAAATCAACAGACAAGATCGTAGCAACATACAAAGGAGCTGGAGGAACTCGATCTCCTTAATTTTTCCTGGTTGTTGTGTAATGTTTGCCCAGACATCAGTATTAACAGCTAAGTTGCAGGAATTTATTTTGATGAGAACTTTATGTAAAAAACTACTTTGACTTAGTGTATTTGCTTTTGAGGAACAAGCTTGTCATCTTTGTTAACTTCTCAATAAAATAGCAAAGGCTGAAATTCTAGTGCTCCATTACATGTGCCACTGTGTAGTGCATAAAGGAGATGATGCACCAACACCATGGTCAGATCCAGGGCTGGGGGCAGGGAAGACCAATGCTCTAAGGGCTTCTGCACATCTTGGGGCTGTAGAGAGGTGGAATCAGAGGATCGTGGCTGTGAATAGGGAGGAATGAGGTGAAGTTCCATCATGGACCTCAAAGGTTTGGAACAATCAGGCTATCAGAGTCAGCTCAGGCCCACAGTTTTGGGTGTAAGGTTGTTCGGTGTGAAAGTTTGGAAATGTGGGTACAGGAGACTCTTGGGGTATTTCCTCATGTAAGTTGCAGTCTGATGCTGCACAGTGAAACCATGATTGTCCCGGGATTAGCTAACAGTGGCTGCTTCCAGGATAACACATCCCAAAAGGAGGATAATATAGGAAATGACATCACTTATTGCACATATAACACCAAAATGAGGGCAGACGCTCGACAGCAACCCAAGCTGGAAAGTGCCTGGTCAAATTTTCAGAGGGACATGAAACAACATGGTTACAGTGGTTACAACACTTTGCTCTGGCCAATGTGCATTCTCAATTACAAAGTGATGAAATATGCAGCCCAATGCAATTGATTTTTTCCAACCTAATTATTTCTGTAACCCACAATACAACTATGATATGCTCTCATGTTTTACTGAAGCACAGAGGTGCCATACAGCTAATATTCAATGACACCCAGGTTTAGTCCACCATTGCAGATTAGTTGCCTTTTATAGAAATCACCAGATTTTTTATCGCCATGGACTGGAATTGACCTGTTTCTTGTAACAAGCAGCCAAACTACAAAGTCATTTTCATGCCCTGGCAGCAAGTCCTTTAAATAGAGCTGACTGATCTGTGATTGCATCTTGGCTCTGGAAATGTTAAAATTCTTAAGTAAACATGCATTGACAAAGGCTGATGCTACATGATGATTATGTTACCCATCAATGTGCACTTTACTTTTAATTAAAAGATTAATCTGCTCAAAGATTAATTGTTTCTTAAAAGGCAACTGTGTTTATTAAAGCCAATAATTTTTAATCAAGGGTTATAAGCTTAGTCCTGAAAAGTTGGGGCTGCTCAGCCATGATCATATTGAATGGCATGAGAAGCAGAAAGGCTTACTCATGCTTCTTTTTCTTATGTTCTTATTTAAACCTGTTAATTCTTCTCGTTAATATGTGAGCAGAATAAACTTTGTTTGGCAATCTATAGAGATTACTGGTTGCTGTCATTGTGCAGACCAGAGTTTGAAGCTCTGATTTATTCTTCTTCTTCTATCTGTGCTTAAGCAATGTCCACCTACTGTTGACTCATATACAAGATAAAAGATACTTGTATATAGCTGTCCCTCCTTTAACCTATAACCTCCAAAGCAATATGTATTCCTGGAAATTGGACTGATTGCACCTATCTTACACATAAAATGCATACCAAAGTCTTTTTAATGAGGGTGTACCATTTCTAGTGGCAGCTTTGCCCACCAAAATATTGGATTCAGTACTTCCAGCTGTGATTCACCTTAGCATGGACTCATTTACCTGGTGTCACTCAGAAATGTAATGATGTGAAAAAACATACTCAATGCTCATTCCTACATAACTGAATGAAATTGGTACAAAAATATGCAATATTCAACCAACATTTTTCACACTCTGTTAAAGAAATAGCAGACTCCGCACCAAATTGTCAACTATTTATAAACTAAAGTATTCCAGCTGGAACATTAATCTTTTGTTTTCTTATTATGCCTGATCGATTGCTGATCTGCTAGTCCGGAAGATTGAATCTGTGTGTGTGAATTTGTGCAGCATCTCTTCACTGCAGAGGTCACTATTCTGATCTCTACTTGCATTATGACTACATGCTTTGCAATGGCTTGAGGTCACCTAGAACGCAGGAGTGGATGTGGGGAGGTAATAAGGCCTGACACAGCAAAGATGTGTTCCTTTCTCCTCTGTGTGTCCCCTTCACTCCGTGGAAGCCTGTTGTACAGTTCTGTGGCTGCATGGAGAGTGCACTTTAAGGCTTGACCCACTTCCCATGATTCCTAACAGCAATAATGTGGCAGTTGTGATCTCTGCAGAGAGCCGCAATTAGGAATTATTTAGCGCAATAAAATGAGGAAAAATACATCATAATGATTTTTCAATGGTAAATTTCATCGATTTTACAAGTTTTTGAGCCTCCCCCATTAGGCACTGGAGAAACGCAGAGCACCCACTATGCACACCATTTATGGGGAAATTCAGTTTCAAGGCAGCACTGATTACATTACAAGTATAACATCCTAAGCAGTATCACTTCAACGTTTCTCAATATTGAATGCATCTTTTGTTAGCTTCTCACACACATGGAAGACTACACAAAAAAACCTTAAGTAGAAAATAAGGTGATCTTACCAAGGGGTTGTCCTGCAACTATTCTGGAATTTTCCCCCGCCACTGCAGCACGTGCGTTTCTCTCACTCAGGTACTGTACAAACGCATATCCTTTGTGCACAGAGCAGCCAACTATTTTTCCGTATTTTGCAAAAATAGCTTCTATATCAGCTTTTTTCACAATGGCTGTGTTGAGGTTGCCAATGAAGACTCTGGAATTGATGGACCTGGGATCATTCTTATTGGTAACATTGCTGGTCTGTGATTTGCCAGTCATGGTAGATTATCTTCGCCTGAGAGAAAAAAAAATTGAACATCTGAAAATGATAGCAGCCACTCAGCAGCAATGGTGAACTTTAAATCAAAGGCTCATGGACTCAAAGACCCATTGGAGCTAATGCTTCTGAAGCCTGTTCCAATTCATCTCTGAACATCCAACCAAGACCAACCTAATTTGCACTTTGCATATTATGCAATGTTTGGATCAGCTAATATTTAAATGATGGATTATATGCGGTTGACATTTTTGTTAACAGACCCAGGCATGTGTCCATTAGTTCTAAAATGAAATGGCTTAGTATCCATTCAATATTTTCTCAAAATTGTGTTGATTTTCCCGCCCAAAATTGCACAATTAATATGCTGCCAAGTCTAACAATGAATTAAAGGATAAGATATCTTTATTAGTCACATGTACATTGAAACACACAGTGAAATGAATCTTTTTGTGTAGAATGTTCTGGGGGCAGCCCGCAAGTGTCACCATGCTTCACTGCCAACATAGCATGCCTACAACTTCCTAACCCATACGTCTTTGGAATGTGGGAGGAAATCAGAGCACCCAGAGGAAACCCATGCAGGCAATGGGGAGAACATACAAACTCCTTACAGACAGTGGCCAGAATTGAACCCGGGTCGCTGGCACTGTAATAGCGTTACACTAAGGGGTTCCAGTATTTTGAACCAAGTGACAATGAAGGGTGTTATTGCACTGGAGAGAGCGCAGCGGAGATTCACCAGGATGTTACCTGATTGGTGGACTTTAGTTACATGGAGAAATCAGATATGCTGAGTTTGTTTTCCCTGGAGTAAAGGAAGTTGAAGGCTGATCTGACAGAAGTAGATATAGCATAGATAGTCAAAACTTTCCTCCCATGTTAGGGGTGTCCAAAACAAGTGGGCATATCAAGGTGCCCAATAAAACTGAAGACATTTGGAGCCAGAGAAAACAATCCTCTGGCTAGAAACATATCTCACATAGTGGAAAATGACTTTGTTACTGGAAGCCAGTCAGCTCAGCCTCAAGGTTTAAGCTGAGATGAAGAAGTTTTAAAGGGGATCTGAGGGGTAAGTTTGTTTTTACACAGATCTGGACTCCGGATATCTGGAATGTGCTGCCAGAGGAGATGGTGAAATCAGATACAATTACAGGAAGTCCCTGACTTACGAACGCCCGACTTACGAATGCCCATGCTTACAAACCGACCTTTGTGGTCGGTTCGTAAGCAGGCCCGGCCCCCGA
The DNA here is from genome assembly GCF_009764475.1 of Pristis pectinata. NCBI lineage: Eukaryota > Metazoa > Chordata > Chondrichthyes > Rhinopristiformes > Pristidae > Pristis > Pristis pectinata. Next base: position 61,405,053 of record NC_067413.1, read on the forward strand.
TCCTACCACGGCGGTGGTACACCTTCTTTGGCCCAACCCCGGGCCAAGTGCGTATGCGCGGCTGGGGCCATGTGTGGCCGTGATCCCTGGCCCAAGTGTGCATGCACGGCCGCGATCCCCGGCTTAAGTGCACATGCGCGGCCGCGATCCCTGGGCCAAGTGCGCGTGCGCAGACACTATTCCGAGTTACATACAAAATCGTGTTACAAACTGTCTCAAAAACGGAACTTGTTCGTAACCCGAGGACTTCCTGTACTACACTTAAGAGGCAGTTAGACAGACACTGAGATAGATAGATCTAGATAGATGTCTTTATTAGTCACATGTACATAGAAACACATAGTGAAATACATCTTTTGTGTAGAGTGTTTTGGGGGCAGCCTGCAAGTGTCGCCATGCTTCTGGCGCCAACATAGCATGTGCACAACTTCCTAATCCATACATCTTTGGAATGTGGGAGGAAACTGGAGCACCCAGAAGAAACCCACGCAGACATGGGGAAAACGTACAAACTCCTTACAGACAGTGGCCGGAATTGAACCCAGGTCGCTGGCACTGTAATAGCATTATGCTAACCACTACACTACCGTGCCTGCCCTCTTAAATAGCAAAGGCATAGAAGGATACGGTCCTAATGCTGGCAAATGGTATTAGTGTGGATGGGTAAAAAGGTCGGCATGGATGTGGTGAGTTGAAGGCCCTGTTTCTGCTCTATATGAGTCTATGAGTGGTGGTACATATCCAAGTCAGGACAGTATGTTATTGGAGGGCAAGTTGGAGGTGGTCACATGGGCCTGCTGCCTGGTTGTTCTGGGTACTGCACATGGCATTTCTGAGATATGCTGTCAAAGAAGCCCCATAGAGTAGATTAATTTATAGATTAATAAATTAATATTTAAAACTAACTATCTCTGCGTGAGTGAACAGAAATTGAAGATTAACAAGATTAACAAAAGACACCGGATCCACACACGGCAGCCATACTGAGCTGTTGGTGGATGGACCCTGTACGTAAGATGCCTGATGGGGTGTCAAACAAGCAGGGTGCTTTGTCCTGGATGGTGTTGATCTAACTGAGTGTTATTGGAGCTGCATCCAACCAAGTGAAGAATATTTTATCACAATCACAACTTGCGTCATGCAGGTGCTGGAGAAGGTTTGTGGTATCAGGAGCTGAGTCACTCACCGTTGATTATCTGCCTCTGATCTGCAATTATAGCTAGTGTTTATGTGACTGCTGCAGTTAAATTTCTGGTAAGCAGTGATCCTCAGATTATTGATGGTAAGGGAGCCAATGATGGCAATGTTGTTAAATTGTTCCTTCTTTCAGGTTATTGGCTGGGATTCGTGTTGCAGTGTTGTTGCTTCTCATTTATCAGCCCATACCTAAATATTGTCCAGGTTCTGCTGCATACAGGCCTGGGCTGCTACACTAGGAACTTATATGGAGTTGAAACTTGTACAATTATATTTTATATTTCCTTAAAACATAGAAGGAGGCCATTTGGCCCAGCAAGCCTGTTGCTTTCAGAGCAGTCCTATCAATCCCATTCCCCCATTTATTTCCCTGAACCTTCTTTCTCACATGCCTATCATCTTTCCCCTGATTTCTCCTGCCACCCACCTACACACTAACCAATTGACCTACTGGGTAGCGTGACTTCTGGATGAGGAAATTGGAGCAACTGGGAGAAACCACTTTGTCACATGGTGAACATGCAAACTCCACATAAAGCACTGGAGGTCAGGATTGAACCTGGCTACTGAAGCTGTGAGGCAGTGAACATCATCAGTGGACATCCCAGTTTCCAATTTGAAGATGGTTGTGTACAGAACACTGCCTTGAAAAACTCCTATGAGGATAGTCCTGGGGCTGAGCTGATTGGCTTCTAGTAACACAGTCACCTTCCTTCATGCGAGATATGTTTCTAACCAGCTCCAATTATCTTCAGTTTTATTGGGTACCTTGATATTACGCACTATCAAATGATGCCAAGAGGAGTCAACCAAACCACTTCAGAATTCAGCTCTTTTATTCATTTGGATCAAGGCTCCAGTGAAGTCTGGAGCTGAGGTTTCTGGTAGATCCCAAGCTGAGCATTCATAATTAAGTTATTGGTGCATACCATGTGACAACATTGAAGAATGTGTTATGGACTCAGTGAAAGTCCCTTTAAGATAGAGAGTGTGTGTGTGTATGTGTGTGTGGGGCGTGCTTACGTCAACAGAAGATAAAGGACGTAATGACGTTGTTGAAGAGGTCAGAAGAAGAAGGAGAGAGAGAGAGAAGGGAGAGAGACACCAGCCTGCTTGTTTTTCTCTATCGATGGATGAGAAACAATAACTGTGTTTGCCACTGAAATCCATGTATGGAAAAGTTGGAAGTAATCCGGTGGAGTTCACTTTGTTGCTGACCTGTAGAAGGAAACAGGTATTTGTGTGTGGACGACCACGGTTCAGATGCTTTTCGGGGTGAGGAAGTCACTACCGAGTAAACACTGAAGTGTCGTTTGGGTTCCATCGTGGAACATTTGGATTTCGTATGTACTCTCTCTATGTTTTCTACATCTACATCTTATCTTCAGACAACGGTGGTTGTTGAAGAAGCCCTTGCTCATGTTTCACCTTATGGCTTGCGGAACTGAACTTTAAGAACCATTCAGGAACTGGGAGTTTTGGACTTTGTCACACACACACACGAAGAGTTTAGTTTTGGGGTTAACGTTCGAGGTTTAACATTCTTGAATTCTAACATACTAACATTTTTACTTTTATTTTACGTATTATCAATAGTAGTGATTAATAAAATAGTTTTTAACACTGAATCATGCTCAGTGTGTTTCTTTTGTTGCTGGTTTGTGACAAATGTGATGGCTTAAATGCAAAACTACCCTCTTGGATATAAATGGTTAAATAGAGAAGTAAAACTTTCACAGAAAAGCACATGTTTGGAAAGTTAAAGAGCAAGAACCTTGAATTGCCATCAGATTTCTGAATGGTCCATGAACCCATGAACACTACCTTTTTTTGCACTACTTATTTATTTTTGTAATTTATAGTAATTTTATGCCTTGCAGTGTACTGCTGCTGCAAAACAACAGATTTCATGTCATCTAAGTCAGTGATAATAAATCTGATTCTGATTATGTCACATCAAGGAACGACTCTGAACCTGTGAAGGGCAGTACAGACTGATAAACAGGAGCATCAAACTGTTCACAGCAATTTACAACCCAGGCTTATGTGGCAAGATAAAATGAAGACACAAGATACAGATGACAGATCTTGTAATTAAAATACAAGAAGATTGAGGCCTCAATGATCATTCAGAGAGATGAACATACATCAACAGCAATGGAAAATGAGGGTAGAGAACATTCAGCACTGCTGCTCTTCAAAAAAGAATCAATGTAGACAGTTAACTTCATAAAGTAAGCTTAGCTCAATTCAGGAACACCCGTACACAACAACCATTAACTAGGCTGGGGATCTGTGAGCTGACTGTAGTTTAGTTGACTTGTAAATGCAGTAATGACTTGTAATAGTGACAGATGTATTGATAGTACTTGTAGTAGGTGTAACACACAATCAAAATAAAACTACTCAGTTGAAAACACTAGTCATATGTTGTAGGGTGCAAAGCCAATCTCTAAAAGTGATTGGAAAAACTCCAGTTCCTGCAGTTTGGTGGCTTTTGCATTTCAAGACAAATAATGGTGACTGGAAATACTCCTGAATTACTGAATTCCTAATCAGAATAGCTATCCGAATACTGTGCTGGAAGATAAATGTAGAAGAGAGATGGGCACAGAGTGTTTTTTTAAGGCCGAAACTCTCACCTAAAAGGCTTTTGAATTGGTCAAAAGCTCTCTGAGGCTGCAGATCAGGAGAGGGCGGTATGACGGTTGTGATTTTTCAGCTGATAGCATGGAGATGATGGATTGCAGGCTTGGAGGAGAGGATTGAAGAAAAGAATGCATTACTTACGTAAGCACTGAAAGAATTAGAAGAGATATATAAGAGAGAAGAGATAAAGGAAAATAGTTCAATATTTGCAGTACGAAATGACAGCAGTCACTCATAAGTGCCAGGAACAGACTGCAAGAGATTGATTGCAAAAGCAGAAAGAAGCAGAACTAGATAAAACTCACCTGAAACCAGGGAGAGCCTGCAGACATTTGTGGATCACCCGTGAGATTCATATACAAATAAGCCCAGTTAGCAGAAGTGAGGATGTCCTTTAACTACTGGCTTAGAACCCGAGCTGCCTAGAATATTAGGGATAGGGATAAGATTCAGGTTTGCCTTGATCTTGAGGATGTGAAAGGCAGTGAAACTATTGACGTAAAGGAAGATTTAACATGAAGTGTGTGAGTACAGGGAATCACTTTGTGTGAAAGGTTGCCTAAGTGCTTTCCTGGGTATTCTTTGTGTGAAAGTACATCTTTAAAAAGTGTTTCCTGCTTGTGTTGAGTATCAGTCACTCTTCTGTTAGCCTAATATATTCTTATCTTTGTAATTAAATGTGTTCATTTCCGTATGTGTACATTTTTTGACAATCATGTGCTACATGCTAGGTTTCAAACGGTATGACTAATTTGTGGGCTTGTGACTTAAAAGCTGGCTAGTTTTTGAGCTCTTAACCTATCACCTGGATGAAAGTTTCTAAGCTGTATAAAGAGTGTATTTTTTTCTTAATGTATTAATTCTTCTAAGTTTGTACACACAGTCTTGGAAGGAATTTTGAACTAAAAACTAAAAATCTAATTGCAGGCATTGGCATGTTTTCTTTTAATCAACAAATGTCTTGACAGCTGTGAGAAATTAAAGATAAATTGTGGCTTTGAAGAAGAAATTCAAAATAACAGAGTCTGGTTTTAAATAATTGAATCTGAATTAGGATGAGTAGTATGAACAATATTGTTTAGCAGTAATTTGAACACTCATTGTTGAATGCAATGACTGCAAGTCTGAAAATTAGTTTGCAGACTGACTCCTCCCATACCTGCTCATAGAGGTTTTAGTCAAATTATTTTTGATAAGTAAAAATAAACCTTGATAGAGAAAGATGCTTTGAAGAGAAAATATATTAAATCAGGGTGATGAACTAAAAGAGAATAGGATAAAAAGATTCAGAGCATTACCAAAATTCTATATATCAATTTATTTTGTATTTGAAGGACGTCTCTTTGAAAAATTTTAATTCTTTCAACAGAAGTATTTAAGCTATATGAATCTCCAATTTTTTTTCTTCTGTTAAACTATATTGGCTTTGTTTATGTGACAATTTTTTTCATTTCTCTTTAGCTTTTTTATCTGTTACTGAAGAAACCAAAGATCTTAAAGAAAGTACAGCTAGAACAGTTAAATGTAGTTTACTAGTTTTGTTTAAAAGCATATGCTCTTTCTTTCTCTGTATTTGCCATTCTTTTCTGTTTTGTCTTATCAGCTAAGAAATATTGAGCTGAATTAATATTAGAAAGAATGACCAAAAATCCAGAATGGACAAGTGTAAATCTGATAATATTATGAGTCATGTAAGAGTCTCAAGCTATACATATGAGATTTTTAATTGACAAATTTGAATTTGGAATTTGCACTTTAGGAAATAGTTTAAGAGTGTTTGGGGTGTATTCTCAAATAGTGTTCTTCTTAATAAGATAGCTTTCTTTCCTGAAGGTAACAATACTATTAGCTATATTTTCTGATGTTCTGTTGTTATAGCCTTAGAGTAGAGTTTAAATGAATTTTAGGTTAAAATGCAGCGTAAAAAAAAGAATTTATTGTAAAATACACTCTCACTCCATAGAATGAAATGCTGCTAAAATGGATATGCTTGTAGAGAAATTAGCCTTTCCACTGAAACCTCTTTTGTTTGTTTAATTGTAAATGGGTTTTATTATATATTGACAAATTAAATCCATGGGCTCTGGAGCAAAGCAACACTGCATTTTGTTATTTCCTGTCTTTAAACAGCTGATGAAGGCTTTTGAACTACAAGAGATACAGCAAGAGATCCAGCAGCCTTAATAACTTAAAAAACGTGTCTGCAAACATCAGATGCAATGTAATGACAAATTGGACTTAAGTACAGCCTGCCACAGACTTGTTGGAGTTTTTATTGTTATTTTCAAGAAAAATAAACACACAAGGAGAAATTCACCTGAAGTCTAAGGGAACAACAACAATTATAACCATAATTGCAACCAAATTAAAAGTGAAGTAAATTCTGAGGTTTCGCTGCATATGAAAGAATACATTTTAGGTGGTCTTGCAAAACTGAACTTTGAAAAAGCTGGCCAATATAACAAGATTTTTTGTTCAGAAATGGAAACAATGGACAAAGGCACAACATATCTGGATATTTCTGAACATTTCTGGCATTTATATAATCAGTGACGATTGTGCTTTTAACAATACTTTAAAGGGATTATGAAAGGACTGTATTGGACTCATGCTTTTCCACAGCTCCTGAATATAATGAAATGATAATTTCAATTGTATATCCTCAATCACAGGCAAAGAAATTACACTACCAATGGGAAATGCTCCAGAATTATTTTCAAATTGGATTAAATTATTTGAGTTTAATTTACTAAAAGATGTCAGCCTAATTTTGATTTTTAAACAGAAAATTTGTAGTTTCTCTTTGAGGCATTTGTATCCTTATCTGTGAATATTTGAAGAGAAATATCTTTGATAACTGAATAATACCTGAAATATGGAGGGATAAACCTGACTCTTTTATGTGATGAGATGCTGTTGCATAATATTGGGATACTACTTTGATTGGTGCAAGTGAGACAACGAACATGGTGAAAGGCATGATGATTTTTATCTGATGTGTAATTGAGAGAGAGACACACACAGTGAGAGACAAAGAGTGTGACAGAGAGAGAGGTGACCAGATCATCAAGACTCTGACAAACACTCTGCAGAGAAACTGAGATGGAGAAACTGAGAAAAAGAAATGGTATCCTTGAAAGAGACAGGGTGTAGTCTCGGTATTTGTTGGAGTTGGTAGGTTTGTAGTAAATGTTGGTGGGTTGTATTGGTATTGGTATCGGTTTATTATTGTCACTTGTACCGAGATACAGTGAAAAGCTTGTCTTACAAACCGATCGTACAGGTCAATTCATTACACAGTGCAGTTACATTGAGTTAGTACAAAGTGCATTGATGCAGTACAGGTAAAAACAGTAACAGTACAGAGTAAAGTGTCACAGATACAGAGAAAGTGCAGTGCAATAAGGTGCAAGGTCACAACAAGGTAGATCGTGAGGTCAAAGTCCATCTCATTGTATAAAGGAACCGTTCAATGTTGTTGACATTGAGGGAAAGGTTGTTGTCATGACACCATTCCACTAAGCTCTCTATCTCCTTCCTGTACTCCGACTCATTGCTGTTTGAGATACAGCCTACAATGGTGGTATCATCTGCAAATTTGTTGATGGAGTTAGAGCAGAATCTGGCCACACAGTCATGAGTGTATAGGGAGTAGAGAAGAGGGCTGAGGACGCAGCTTTGTGGGGCACCAGTGTTGAGAATAATCATGCTGGAGGTATTGCTGCTTATCCTCACTGATTGCGGTCTGTTTGTTAGAAAGTCAAGGATCCAGTTACAGAGGGAGGTGTCGAGTCCTAGGTCTCGGAGTTTGGTGACAAGCTTGCTTGGGATTATTGTATTGAAGGCAGAACTGTAGTCAATAAACAATAGTCTAACATAGGTGTCTTTACTGTCCAGATGCTCCAGAGCTGAGTGTAGGGCCAGGGAGATGGCATCCGCTGTAGACCTGTTTCGGCGATAGGCGAATTGCAATGGGTCCAGGTTGGCTGGAAGGCTGGAGTTGAAGTGAGCCATGACCAACCTCTCAAAGCACTTCATGATGGTGGATATCAGAGCCACTGGTTGGTAGTCATTGAGGCATGTTACCTTGCTTTTCTTTGGTACTGGGATGATAGTGGTCTTCTTAAAACAGGAGGAAACCTGAGAGATTGAAGCAGGGAGAGGTTGAATATGTCCGCAAATACTTCTGCCAGCTGATCAGCACAAGATCTGAGCACACGGCCTGGTCTGTCTCCTAAGGTTGAGACAGAGAGATGAAGAAATGGGAGAGGGCTATCGGAAACGGACTAAGTGAATTTGAGGACAGGGTGGAAGTTGGTAGTGAAGTTGATGGAACTGAAAAGTTCCGATGGGTACAGGAGGCAGCACCAATGCAGTTGTTGATGTAGGGAGAAAGAGTTGGTGGAGTAAGTTTTGAACATGGACTCCTCCAGATAGCCAAAAAAATGGCAGGAATAGCTCGGGCCTGCCTTTTTGTTTTTAGGCTTTTGTTTATGCTATTAATTGGAGTCATATGCTTAACCAGATACAAAGTGGCCTTATTTATATGGAGAACAACATAGGTCCGTTGTTATATCCAGTATCCTAATAATATCCAGTACAAGGCAATGGAATTCAAGGGGGTGCGGTGACAATAATATTACGATTAACTCAACTACATCCAAAGAAAGGATGGAAAGTTTTTACAGATAGTCAAAAGGGACATGAAGGTCTACCTTTCATCCTTTTCCAAAGTGTGAAAACATGACATAGCCCAAATATTGAATGTTGCTTAAACCTTAGAGAAGTATATTCACACTGGAATTCCATTCACCAATTTGTATTGTATGAAGTAATGCCCAGATAATGAAACGTGGGAACAAGAGGTACTTCATTCACAATACTCCTTTTCACTAAAATAATAACCAAAGGAATCCACACATTGCTTCTCAACCTGGCTCACGATATCACAGACAAGTCCTCACGAGGATGAAGTGATCAGGACACTTAAACAAAATGGCTTCTCCCACCATCCCTATCCTTCTCTCCTCCCACTCTACCACCCCCAAATCTCACTCACTTTATCTTAAATGAGGATAAAGGAAGGAAGGTATTAGCAACTGGGGCTGCAGTCAGGGGAGTCAATATAGTCAGACGACTCCAGAAGGTATGGTTGGCCCAGGCGAGCTATCTGAGGAATATTCATATATTCAGCGACCGTAAACTAATTTGGAAATCTCTGAGTGGAATAGTGGTTTAGTTGATTTGGAAGTAGAATGATGACTTGTTATGATGGAAGTTGTATTGATTGTAGAAAGTATAACACATAAACAAAATAAGCTATTTGATTAAAGTTGCAAGTCCTCAGTCTTATAAATTTTAACTCTTTAAGTGACAGAAAGTGGCAGTGGTAAAGTTCAGGTTCCTGCACTAGGGATAGTGGAGAGGAGATTTGCAAGGATGTAACCAGAACTGGAAAATTATAGTTAAGAGGAGAAACTGACTAAGCCTGAATTGTTTTCTTCAGAACAAAGGAGGTAGAAGTCAAATTTAATTGAGATGCTTAAAATTATGAGTCACCTTAACAAGCTGAACAGGAAGAATGTGTTTCTCTGAGCAGAGAGGTTGGTCAATTTAATTGGTGACGGGTTTAGAGGGAAAGATGAAAGATCTTTTTCACTGGTGGAAAACTCCTACCTACTGCCTACTTCCAAATCTACTAAGCTACTATTGGCAGATGGAATATAATGTGGTAAAATGTCAAGTCGTCCACTTTGATAGAAAATATAGAAAGGCAGAGTGTATTTTAAGCAATGAGAAATTGAAAGGTTTTCCTGTACATGAATCAAAGTTCACAAATAGGTACAGTAAACTATTAGGAAATAAAACAGTATCTTGCCTTTATTGTAAGAGGAATTGAGTATAAAAATAGAAACATCCATTCTAATTGTGTAGAACCTTGGCGAGACTGCATATGGTATATTGTTGATGCATGTGGCCTCCCTACCTAACATACTTGAAGAAGTACAGCAAAGGTCTCCCAGATTGAATCTTGCAAATGGCAGCTTTGTCACTTAACAAGAGGTTAAGCATATGACCATGAGTTTAAAAAAATATGAGGTTATCTGATTGGAAATTACACGATTCTTATGGGGCTTTACAGGTTAGATGTGGAATTAAATTTTCTCCTGGCTGGGGTGTCCAGAACCGGGGATACCACTCTCAAGATGAGGAGTCAGCCATTTGGCATAGAACTGAGAAGTATTATTGAATCTTTGGAATTCTCCACCCAAGAGGCTCAGTCACTGAGTATATTCAAGAGAAAAATCAATTGATTTTTTGGTATTAAGGGAATCAAGAGAAATGGGGTTTGTGCAGGAAAGTGGTGCTGAGCTAAAAGATCAGCCATGGTCTTATTTAATGGCATAATTTTGCTTCTATTTTTGTGTTATTTTTTTATCTGAAAGGCTGGTGGAGAGATAGGCTCTCACCAAATTTAAAAGTCATCTGGACGAGTGTTTCAAGAGCTATAGCCTGCAAAACCGGAAAGTGGAAGTATTCCAAATAGCTCTATTTACAGTCAGCATGGGTGCCATGATCTAAACGACCTCCCATGCAGTAAATTTCTGTAATTCTGTTGGTGACTCATTCCGTCACTTTATAGTTGATTGAGGGGAAAGTAACGGGGTAGTAAAGGGCCAGGTTGGATTTACTGTATCCTGCTTTTTCTAGACAGGAGATGTTTGGATAATTTCCCACATTGCTGTTTAAATGTCAGCATTTCTGCTGTACTGAAACAGCTTAGCTATAGTAATGGCTGATTCTGGAGAGTGTATTCTGCACCATTGCTAGGATAGTTTTGGGGGTCCATAGCCTTTGCTATATCTGGTGTGTTCAGACAATTCATTTTATCAGACTAGCTGAAGACTGCCTCTGTGATGATGGGGGCCTGAGGAGCAAGTGGCTGATTATAAATGCTCAATTTGTCTTTTACACACAGTGCTCTAACAGCCTCCACCTCCACTTTAGTTGTTTGAATACACACTGCCATTCACAAGTGGCCATGGCTAAGCTTTGTCTGCAGTATGCTGCTTCTGCTGTATTAACTGTGACACTCTATTCTGAACTATATTCTGAAGAGGTGACAAGGTGGCAGAGAAAAAGATTCCAGGATCCTTGAAGAAATGCAACATCCCCACAGATTCCTGGGAACTTCTGTCCCATGACCGTTCAAACTAGAGAAGGAGCATTCAGGATGGTAGTGAGAACCTCAAGGCATTCCACCACAGGATAAACAGGCCCTGTGGAAGAGGTGGACAGACACCTCAGAACCTATCCACCTGCCCCATCTGTGACAGAGTTCCCACATTGGCCTCATTAGCCATCTCAGAACACATAAATCCAGAGGAAGTAAGTCATCCTCGATCCTGAGGGACTGCTAAGAAGAGAAAGAAGAAGACGCGGTGACAAAGTTTGCCTCAGGAGGTTGTGGGCACAAATTTCACTTCAGAAATGAGAGCACATACAGTGGCATGCAAAAGTTTGGGTACCCCTGGACAAAATTTCTGTTATTGTGAATAGCTAAGCGAGTAAAAGATGACCTGATTTCCAAACCGCATAAAGTTAAAGATGACAATTTCTTTAATATTTTAAGCAAGATTACTTTTTTATTTCCATCTTTTACAGTTTCGAAATAACAAAGAAGCGAAAGGGCCCGAAGCAAAAGTTTGGGCACCCTGCATTGTCAGTACTTAGTAACACCCCCTTTGGCGAATATCACACCTTGTAAACGCTTTCTGTAGCCAGCTAACAGTCTTTCAATTCTTGTTTGGGGGATTTTCGCCCATTCTTCCTTGCAAAAGGCTTCTAGTTCTGTGAGATTCTTGGGCCGTCTTGCATGCACTGCTCTTTTGATGTCTATCCACAGATTTTCGATGATGTTTAGGTCATGGGACTGTGAGGGCCATGACAAAACCTTCAGCTTGTGCCTCTTGAGGTAGTCCATTGTGGATTTTGAGGTGTGTTTAGGATTGTTATCCTGTTGTAGAAGCCAGCCTCTTTTCATCTTCAGCTTTTTTACAGACGGTGTGATGTTTGCTTTCAGAATTTGCTGGTATTTAATTAAATTCATTCTTCCCTCTACCAGTGAAATGCTCCCCGTGCCACTGGCTGCAACACAAGCCCAAAGCATGATCCACCCTCGTGCTTAACAGTTGGAGAGGTGTTCTTTTCAGGAAATTCTGCACCGTTTTTTCTCCAAACTTCCCTTTGTCCTCACCACAAAATTCAGCGTCAGAAGTTTGCAAAGAAACATCTAAACAAGCCTGATGCATTTTGGAAACAAGTCCTGTGGACTGATGAAGTTAAAATAGAACTTTTTGGCCGCAATGAGCAAAGGTATGTTTGGAGAAAAAAGGGTGCAGAATTTCATGAATTGTCGGGGCCCAATCGACTGGACAAACTTTAGGCCAGTTAGTTTAACATCTATTGTTGGCAGGATGCTGGAGTCAATAATCAAAGAGGAAATAACTAATAAGTTAGGAAAGCTGAATATACCCAAACCTAAATCAACATGGTTTCATGAAAGGTAAATCATATTTGACAAATTTGCTTTAATTTTTTGAGGATGTGACAGGGAAAGTTGATGGAGGGGAACTTGTAGATGTCGTGTATTTAGATTTCCAAAAGGCATTTGACAAGGTGCCATACAAGAGGCTAGTGCATAAATTAAGAGCCCAAGGTAGAGAAGGAAGTGTGTTAGCATGGATTAAGAACTGCCTGTTACAAAGGAAACACATTGTTGTAATAAATCGGTTCTTTTTAGGTTGTTGGGATGTAACCAGGGATGGGTTCTTGGCCCTGAATTGTTTATATTTATATAAATGTGACCTGGAGGAGGGAATGAAATGTAAGGTTTCCAAGTTCACCAATGATACAAAATGGTGAAAGGGCAAGTTGTGATGAGGACATTGTGATTCTAAAATGGGATAATGACAGATTAAAACCTGGAAAATGGAGTTTAATGTGGGGAAATGTGAGGTCATGCACTTTGCTAAGAGGAATTAATAAGAGACAGACTGCAAAAGAATTAAGTTCAGTGAGATCTAGGTGTTTAGTGCATGGGACAGAAAAAGTTAGCAGGTAGGTCCAACAAGTAGTTAAGAAGGCAGAGGGTAATTTGGCCTTTTTTGCAAAGGGGTTGGAGTTTAACAATAGGGAGGTTTGTTTCCAGTTGTACAGGCTGTTGGTGAGGCCACACCTGGAATACTGTGCACAGTTTTGGTCCCCTTACCTAAAAATGGATACAGTAGCATTGGAGACAGTCCAAAAGAGCTTCCCCAGGCTAATTCCTGGGATGAGAGCATTGTCCTAGGAAGGGAGACGAGACAGTTTGAATCTGCATTCACTGGAGTTCAGAAAAGTGAAGGGTGACCTTATTCAAACATATAGGATGCTAAGAGGGCTTGACAGGGTAGGTATTGGGATGTTTTCACTAATGGGAATGTCATGAACTGGGAATATAATTACAAAATAAGGGGCTGGTCCTTTAAAACTGAGGTGCGTAGAAATTTCTTCTCACACAGGGTAGTGAATCTTTGGAATTCTCTGCCCCCATGGGTGGTGGATGCCAGGTCATTAAATATATTTAAGGTGGATTCAGATAAATATGAAAGATTGAGGAGCTGATGGTCTTGGGGAACTGGCACAGAAGAAGACTTAAGGCCACTGTAGATCAGCCATGCTGATATTGAATGGTTGGTCAGGCTTGAGGGGCCTGGTGGCCTATTCCTCCTCCTATTTTCTTGCGTTCTTGACTCCCATAGTTCTCACCATACTGGTGGGACTGTCTTGTTGCTGGGACAGGATGGTCCCAGAAATTGTGTAGAGGAATCTGGGATGTTGGATGAAAGATTAAAATCTGTGAACATGGATTTGTCAGGCTGTAGCTTTATAAGTCTGTGGGATAATTCCCAGTTTTAAATGTTATTAATAAACTCTTTTCTGGGTTAATTGAAATGATTGTGCCTATGTCATGGCCAGTGCTTAGGTAAATGCTGGCTGATGGCTCAGTTTTATTTTTTTTTGCTATTTCTTATAGGCATTTGATAGAATTGAGTGGCTTGTTGGACTATTTCAAACACATCCAGGTCAATTGTGTAAGGCGGGGATCATCTTCAGCAAGGATATTGCGAACCACTTACTCTCCTTTGAGGATTCCAATGACTGACCTAGCTCCTAGGAACAGATTAGTCACTTGCTTCTGACCTGCCTTTCAAAAGCAGAAATGGGTGGGTTGGTAGTTGCTCATTTACACTTGGGAGTTAAAATTACCACTTAATTCTGTCACTGTGGAAAAAAGTTCCCTATTGAAAACATAGCAGTCATTGTTTTGGTTCATAGAAAATCAAATTAGGTAGATGTCTTTCAAAAATTAGCATTTTGCATACACTAAGACATGATAGGTGGTGAGCGTTGCAAGTTTTGGTGGAATGGGGGATAACTTTGAATTTCTGCTTTGCTAAGCACACCGCCACCAAGCACACCGCCGCCAAACTCACCACCACCACCTTGGTAGGAACAAAGGGAGGATCCTGACAGACCTGTTCAAAATTATGAAGGGCACAGATAGGGTAACAGTCATAAACATTTCCCTACAGTAGAGGTGCCTGTAATCAGAAGGCATAGGTTTAAAGTAAGGAGTAATAGGTTTAGATGGGATATAAGGAAGATTGTTTTGCCACACAAAGGTCAGCTGGCGTTTGGAATGCACTGTCTGAGAGGGTGGTGGTGGCAGAGATGGTCAACATTTAAGAAGTATCTGGACGAGCACTTGATTTGCCAAGGCATAGAAGGCTTGGGACCAAGTGCTGGTAAATGGGAATAGTACAGATGGGTATGGGATGGTTGGCATGGACAGGCTGAACTGTAGGGTCTGTTTTTGCACTGTATGACTCTATGGTTCTACGGGTCTGTTGCAAATTAACTAAGGGAGAGAATGATTGCCACGACTGGTCAGCACTTCATTATCACATTATGATGTAACAAGCAAGATGCTTGAAGGTGGATTGGATAGACCTTAGTCTTTAATTATCCAGCAACTCCTATTGTGTTACATTCATTCATTCATCTATAAACAAGAGCGATACTAATGATTGTGTTGAAAAAAGACATTGTAAGAGTTTCTGAACAAGCAGGCATTGGCACCGAGCCACGTCATTTTGCACTGCTGTCCACATTGAAAGAAGAAAACTCTTTCAGGTCAAAGAGAGCACAGTAATCTATTAGGATACCACACGGAACATGAATGCAATCAATTGCCCTTTCAAGTTTGGTATAGCCAGCAGTTCCGTGAAACTGTGTTATTCACTCACCCGGAAAATATTGACCTCTTTGTTATAACCAAGAAAACTGAATGTAATCAGCGTGACCCTGAAAGAAGCCTGACTTTGTTGTGATGGTCAGGATCTTTTTCCCATGGTCGGGGTATCAGAAACAAGAAGGCATAGGGTTAAGGTGAAAGGGAGGAATTTTAAAGGGAATCTGAGGGAAAAGATTTTTCAAAGAGTGGTTGATTTCTGAACTTGCTGCCAGAGGCGATGGTAGATATAATCACTATGTTTACGAGACATTTAAACAGGAACTTGAATAGGAAAGGCAGACAAGGATATGGACAATGCGGGCAAATGGGATTTGTGTAGACGGACAAGAAGGGCAGTATGGACGTGGTCGGCCAAAGCGCCCATCTCTGTGCTCTACAACTATGTGACTCTATGACTCTTTGATGGGAGACATACAAATTGTGTGTAAGCTTTCTTGCCGGAGACTGTTCAAATCACTCTTTGTCTCCCTAAAGCGTTCTCTCCTGTCATTAATCAGGTAGATATTTCTGTTGCAGGAGACTGCTCTAAAGTGGAGCAACAGAATTTGGAAGTACATGATGTGTGGCAATGTCCTGACATTACAAGCAACTCTTTCTCCTCTGCTAACTTCAGTTTCAGAAAGTGTAGCTCCCACAGGAACCAAAAATCTAGTTTAAATCTACTTTTAAAGGAAAACAGAACTTTTCTCCAAGTTTTTTCATGGTGACCAAATCATGCTGTGCTGCACTCCTGCAGTAACATGGGCCAAAAAGCACTCAAGACATGACATTAAATAGCATACTGTATACAAAGTTCACCAACACG
This sequence comes from Pristis pectinata, assembly GCF_009764475.1. Taxonomy (NCBI): domain Eukaryota; kingdom Metazoa; phylum Chordata; class Chondrichthyes; order Rhinopristiformes; family Pristidae; genus Pristis; species Pristis pectinata. The sequence continues at coordinate 61,421,063 of NC_067413.1, forward strand.
CTCGCTATATTCTTCTTGTAACATTGTGAAATGGTTAGCAAGCAAATGTTGACATTGCTGGCCTATACCACTTGATTTCCATCAACGTAAAGGTTTGATCTGACATTACAGTACATGCAAAAACCAACTTGATGGCACAAGGTAAACTAAAAGATTAATTTAAAATGGGTGGGATTGAAAACTGAGAGGGATGAGAACAAGATGAACAAACAATAAACTTGCCATTTAGGAAAAGGGTCAAAAGTAATCATTTGTTTCAATGTATTTCAGATTTCTGATCAATTTATTTAGCATTGAAATATCATTTAGTTACTTCTCTCTTTCGCCAAACCAGAAAGAGAAATGGTGTTTAGAGAAAAGGCTAGACACAACCACATCCAAAAAAATTCACTGAGCAAAATTACCTTTCAGTCTCTCAGTAATTAAGAGTTTCAGTCTGAAACATTAACTCTGCTTCACTCTCTTCAGATATCACCTGACCTTCTGAGTACTTGCAGCATTTAGGTGCATTGATAACTCTAGTAATGCCTTAGTGATTATTTTCCTTGCAACCTGCTGCCTAAATTACGCTAGATCACTAATCTGGTTTCGGGAATGTCCTAGGAACTCACTGTAATAAAAATATTAATTCAGACCTCGAATTCCATCTGCCTTACAGTACCCAGAAACTTTCAGTGTTGTAAGTGTATTGCTCAAACTGATAGTTTAACAATTTAGCAACCAGTTTAAAGACATCACTGTCATCTAGACTTCATTTCAGCATAAATACTGTATGCTCTAGAAAAAGATTTTCTACTTCAATACCAACAAGTATTTTTGAGGGTCAACCAAGTGTCCAATGAAAAGAGATACATACCACTGTGTTTACAAAAGGACAAAACAAGGTTTAAGGAAACTGAGAGGTGTAATCCACGAAGTTTAACACTTCCAACCATGCATGTTGAGAATCCAGCACACAAGTGCCCAAAAGAGGCAGGGTGAGAAATCGTCCACTTTGCACCAACCTTACACCATTTTAGCAGATGCATCTCAGGGTTGGTGGGATGGTGCTCAGAAATATGCATGTTGGGTACATTAACATAAAAGGGCTCTGAAGTTAATGTTATTAGCATTTGTGTATTTGGCATCCAGTGTTAAATTTATTGAAAAAGTCTGGTGCTTAGAAGGCTTAGACCCAGAAGAGGGTTGAAATACTTGATTTTTATTTTACTTTTGTTAGGTTTCCACATTCCACAGCAGTGCTTGCTCAAAGCCCCACAAAGAAAACCCTATACCTTCCATGCCATGGCTTCTCTGGATTCTTGCAATTTACTTACTTAATCTAGAGTAAATTCCTGTGTCTGTAATCCTTTTTCACTGCTGTGATGACTGTGATGTGTCAGCCTCACTTAAAAAAAAGATGGCTTGGAAATTAATTGGATAAGGTCACTGATGGATGCCAAATTAACATCAGATCCATAGAATATGCCTGTAGAATATGTGTGCACTTTCTTCGAGAGGAATAAGTTTTGTTCAACTTAGTCCTTTCAGTTTAAGAAGAGGGATGATCAGCATATGCCAGAGATGAAGATCCCACATAGATGCAGGAGTACCGCTGGAGCTTAGGCAACTGAAATTAACATATTTCCCTGAAGATGTTTCTCTTGCTCACCCAGCCTTGAAGGAAGTGTTTATTTCTAATATCCAAACATCATTATCATATGTTCAAAAACAGATTTAAGAACTTTAATTAATATAACAATTCCCCTGAAATATGAAACAAAAAATGTGTCATTTTTGAGACACAGCATCATGAACTTTCAGAAAGTTTAAGATAGAACCATAGAAAACTACAGCACAGAAAAACAGGCCATTCGGCCCTTCTAGTCTGTGCTGAAACATTATTCTGCTAGTCCCATTTACCTGCCCCCAGCCCATTCCCCTCCAGACCTCTCTCGTCCATGTATCTATCCAATTTACTCTTAAAAGTTAAGAATGAGCCCGCATTTACCACATCAGATGGCAGCCCATTCCACACTCCCACCACTCTTTGAGTGAAGAAGTTCCCTCTACTATTCCCCCTAAACCTTTCCCCTTTCACCCTAAAGCCATGTACTTATCTCTCCTAATCTAGGTGGAAAGAGCCTACTTGCATTAACTCTGTCTATGCCCCTCATCATTTTGTAAACCTCTATCAAATCTCCCCTTATTCTGCATGATGATCAGATATATGGTTATGTTACTGGACCAGTACTCTTAGTCAATAATATACAATCATTAATCTAGAGAACACTAAATGTAAATCTCACAAAGGGATTTTGAAAATTGAACACTGCTTTAAAGATAGGAATGGAATTAAAATCCTGGTGTTGTTAAAAGTGACCCTGAAATTATTGTCTGCCACCAGCATCTAGTTGCTTTCTTTTGGAAAGGAAAACTTCCCTTCCTACCTGGTCTGTGAATCTAATTCCATGCCAACACTGTAACCTTGATCATCTTCTGAAAAGGCCTGACAAGCCACTGAGTTATATCAAATCAATATGAGCAGTCCTAGAGGGCTTACACCATATTCTGAAGACACAGGATGGACAGAAAAAGGTTAGCCTTGTTAATGGCAAGCACATTCTGAGAAGTCACTTGAAAAAGCTTTGACTTCCTCAATAAAACCCAAATGTAATGGTAATCCCCCTTAAGTGTTAGAATCACTTAAAATTATATGGTCATTCTGTGTGCACTTTCAGGACAATACAGAAAGTCTACATACAAAACTTAGAGTATATCCAATAACAGCCACAAGTAAGTTTTAAATATGGTTATAAATCTTCACAGAAGTCCCAAGTTCAACTGAAAGTATATGTAGGAATAATGTAATTACAGTACACACTTCATCCCTAAATAGTGACTTTATGGAGTGATCATTTTATTATGAATTGGTTAAATACTGTTTTATACAGTACTTCTATCCATGGCTATGGAAAGAAAATCAGTAAATCAACATAAATTAGTCTGTTCATTACAAGAAGCCTGAGATGAAAATACAAAAATATTTTACAAGGTTACAAGTCAATGATGTAGTAGAGCATAGAGGTGCCAGAAAACAAGCTGAGTTATTACCTTAGGAGCAAACAGCAAATGCTTGAAATCTTAAATAAAAACAGGGAACATCTACAGAGAGGGAAATAAAATTATCTTTTGGTTTGATGTCATTTAACCAGAACTTTAGCAATGTGGTTTTGAAGCTGCCTGTCCGCCGAAGTATTTGCAGCTCTTTTATATTGTTTTCATTTCAGGCTAGAAATTGCATTTGGAGTGTGAATCAGGTATTAACCGTGGATGACTCGCAATTCTGGTGTTCAGTCTGTTGTCAAATTCTCATTCACAGGAAGGCAGCCAATGAAATAAAAGAGGCACAAATTGTTTTAATCAGATGTGAATTGCAATTAGGAAGCAATTAAGCACCTGTAATAATACAAGAAGGCAAAGCCAAATGTTTATTCAACAGAATTGGAGATAACAGCATGAGGAGAGACAATAATTTGGATCTTCAGCTGACCAACAAACTGCCTGGTCTCACTGGTTGCCTGCCCTGGGATTACTCTCTTTCTTCCAGTGTGGTTCCAGGTACAATCTTCCAATGGGAGGTTGGTTCCCAGCAAATCAGTGAGGCCTTGCTAAATGCTCTGAAGTTGGTAAGGCCTGGCTCCTATGCTCAATGATGACCGAAGGTGCCCTAGGGGCTAGCAATCTGAACGTCTTAGTTGCACTGCATTGTTCATGCAGTAGGCAAAAATAATTAAACATAAATAATATAGAACAGTACAGCACAGGAACAGGCACTTCAATCCACAATGTCTGTGCAAACCATGATGGCAATTTAAACTGCACATCTGCCTGTACATGGCCTATATCCGCTCCCTGTTCATGGCCGAATGCATCATAAATGTTGCTGTCACATCTGCTTTCACCACCTCCCGTGGCAGTGTGTTCCAGGCACTTACCACCCTCTGCATAAAAAAAACTTGTCTCATAAATCCCCTTTAAACTTTCCCTCTCTCACCTATGCCCTCTAGTATTTGATGTTTCCACCCCGGAAAAAAAACTATCTATCCTACCTATGTCTCTCAAAGAAGTAATTTTTGTTGACCTCCAAAAACTGCTATTAATTTTTCGTTTACAAATCATGAGTGCTAGTCACAAGACACGGGGGGGCGGGGGGTGGTGGGAGGGGTGGTTATGCAATGTCAAAGTGAGGAATTTCTGGAGACACAAGAGACTGCAGATGCTGGAATCTGGAACAAAAACAAACTGCCGGAGGAACTCAGCACGCCTGGTAGCATCTGTAGAGACGTAGGAATAGTCGATGTTTGGAGTTGAGGTCTTGACCCGAAACATCGACTATCCCTCTGACTTCACAGATGCTGCCTGACCCACTCAGTTCCTCCAGCAGTTCGTATTTTGCTGAGGAACGTCTGGCCTGCAGCCCCTTTTGCCTGTGTGTCCCAAATGTAGCCATTAACAGCTTTGCTTCCAACACTCCTGCGAGTGAAATTGCAATGTATGCTGCAGAGAGTGGAGGCATGAGTGTGATACTGTGACATCATGGGTTTCACAGCCATTCTGTTCAAAGTCAAAGGCATTCACTAAGATTATTTTCCGTAAAATAAACTTTCAGTTGGAGTCCTTGTGAAAACTGCCTGCATAAACCTTATAAAGACACTCTCCCATCTGTTCAGCTGTGCAAACATAGGTCAGTGCAGTCAGAATTGAGGCATGGTAGGAGGAAGTGTGAAGACTGCCTAATTCTGCTCCCATACCTTATGGTGTTATGAATAATGGAATTAGGGGAGCAACTAAAGAAATTACAGAAAGCTATGGACAAAATATTTATGCAGTTATAATGTGAATGCATTTACATTCTGGTCCATGTTTGTGCAGAGGAACATATTAACATATCATTTTATTATAACAGCCATGTCATGGAATGGCCAAAAACGAAATAATTTCCTACTCATTTTTATTTTGCATACCGTTACAATTAGAATCAGTTTGTATCAAAATGATTCCAAGGTTGTTGTATTATGACTATCCAATGTAACACTGAATTTGAAATACCAATATGGCTAAGAATCAAGTGCTTATCACTATCCCCAGGAATTTATCGCCACACTATTCAGTCCCTTCCTCAATCCTGTGTTCAGAAATATTCAGCAAACTCCATGTCTCACAACTTGCCCTTGGCTATTGCCTTCATTAATGTAATGTTCACTTTTATCATTTCATTTCTATTTATACCCTTACCAGTTTTACCATTAGATGGTGTTAGACTATTTGCATGCAGTTTATCTGTATTTCATATATTTTTACATCAATTATTATCATTACAAGTTTAATTCTTGCTTTGCTCAACTGGAACTGACTTAATTTTTCCAAATGTTTTCTTCTCCTAAACAATAATAACATAAACACCCAGAATGAGACTCTCAAATTTAATGAGATGTTTATGAATGACTTTCAAGATATACTCTTGTCTCTTTAGAATCCAAAGAGCGAAGACCCATATTAGTACCAAATAACAGAAAATAACAACTCCTTCCAGGCAAAACTCTAAATGCAGTAATGAGTACATAATAATAAATATTTACTAATAATTAACAACAACGATAAAAGTGAGTAAACACACGAGCATCTGCTGCCCTGTATGTTAATTTTGCTTGACAAAACCTTCCAGATTTTGCATATTAAAATTATTTCTTCCCTTTCCGTATGCTGGGAGAAACCAAACCTGGGCTTTTCTTCCACCAGTTGGTAAAGATCAGGGGTGGCAAAATGATGCTGCATGTCGTGCAGCTGTCTCACAGGTCTAGTGGTTCAGGGTCAATCCTGATCTCCAGTGCTGTTTGTATAAAGTTTGCATGTTCTCCTCTATGACCACGTGGGTTCCCCCTGGTGCTCTGACTTCCTCCCACACCTCAAAGACATGCTGGTTGTTAAGTTTATTAAGTTACTGTAAATTCTGGTTTTCTCTTCCTGTTTCATGTTACCTTACAACAAAGAAGGAGGCTATTTTGGCTGATCGTCTATGCTGACTCACAGAGTCCTCCATTAATTTTCTCTGTAACCTGTACTCTGCATATTCCCATCAACTTCCCCCCCATCGCACCCAAATTCTATCACCCACCCTTACACTGGGGCAATTTCCAGTGGCCAATTAATCTCTCAATCCGCATGTCTTTAGGATGTGGGAGGAAGCCGGACCACCTTGGTGGAAGCCCACATGGACACAGAGAGAACACGCAAACTTCACATGGACGGCATTGGGGATCATGATTGAACCTGGCTCGCTAGAACTGTGAGGCAGCATCTCCACTAGCTGTTCCAGTCTGCCGTCATCCTGGCTGGAGAGGAAAAGCGATCAAGTGTCCTCAAAATTTTGTCCAGGTACACATGATAATGAGCAATGGTGGGCCATTTAACTTTAGCACACATTAATGATATCCTGATCCTGTCTTCAATATATATTCCCAGTAATAGATGGCAAGGGTTGGAACACTTGATGACGACTTCTTCCTAAACCAGGGACAAGAAGGCTAATTGCAGATTTCAGCCTCACCTCAACTACCAACATCCAACTCAGTAAAGACCAACAATCAATAATTGGTCATTGGTTTATTATTGTCACATGTATCAAGATACAGAGAAAAACATTGTCTTGCATGTGATCATTCCAAACATAAGTACTCCGAGGTAGTACAAAGGGAAAAGCAATAACTGAATGCAGAATATAGGGATACAATTAGAGTTACATAGAAAGTGCAGTGCAGGTAGACATATAAGGTGCAAGGGCCATGATGAGATAGATTGAGAGATCAAGAGTTTATTTTTATTGTACAAGAGGTCCGTTCAAGAGGTTTATAACAGCTGGATCAAAATTGTCCTTAAGCCTGGTGGTGCGTGTTAAATATTAGATCTTTGCAGTCTATAAAGATCAGATGTTACTGAACAAACATACTGTGCCAAAAGAGATGTAGATGATCATCTGGAAATTTATTGAAAAGGCCAATTCTTATGCATGATCCAAGAAAAATAGCTTAGACTTGCCACTTTTGATATCGTTAACTTTTTATGTTGAATTGTAATAACATGAAAAAGGAAAGGTACTGCTTCCTTTTACTGTTGAAAGTATCCTGACTGGTTGCATCATGGTCTGGTACGGCAATTTGAATGCACAGGAATGGAAGAAGCTGCAGAGAGTAGTGGACTCTGTCCAATACAACACAGGCACATCCCTCCCCACCATTGGTAGTATCTATCGGAGGCGCTGCCTCAGGAAGGCAACATCTATCATCAAGGATCCCCGCCATCTGGGCCATGCCATCTTTTTACAGCTACCATTGGGCAGGAGGTACAGAAGCCTTAAGTCCACCATCAACAGGTTCAAGAGCAGCTTCTTCCCTTCAACCATTCTGTTCCTGAACCCACCGGCAAAAATCTTATCACTACAGTTTAGCAACACTATGATCACTTTGCACTAAAAGTGACATTTTTTTGTTCTAAATGTGTTCTTTCTTGTAAAAATTGTGTATGATTTATGTTTAGTTCATGTTTCTCTTGTGAATGCTGCTTATATGATGCTATGTGCCTGTGATGCTGCTGCAAGTAAGTTTTTCATTGCCCCTGTGCATACATGTACTTGTGCATATGACAATAACATTTTCTTATTTCCGGTCATAAACATGGTTTGAATATTTGGAAAACTCTAGAGTTCATGAATGCAAGTGACATTTAAAATGTTTGGAACATTGAGAGGAGTCACAATTGTTTATCAAAACACCCAGTACCTAGTCAAGAATTAAATAGCATTTCCACCCCACTGCTGAGTTTTCCCAAGGTACAAAGGCAAAGGCCAAGGAAGAGCTGGCAAATGTTAAGCAAAATAGAAAAAAAACGTAAGGGTGAATCAGCAGGCAATTTACCGAATAATACAATGCATGACTGCCACTGCAGTTGTTGAGGTTGAAGGTTGTGAGGACAGAGTTGTTCTGTGTCACTCCACAGTATTATCACATGGGTCAGTAATGCAGCTGACCAAGTCTTATGCTCAGAGAACAGTCTATTGTCCCACACAATGAGAAAGAACAATGGCAGGTGTATTTTTCAAGGCTTGGTATCTTGATGAGTGTAGGCAGTCAGAATATAAAGCTTATTCCATGAATAACACTGTAAGTGTGGCACGCTATGTTTGATGTGTATTTAAAAATGCCTCAAAATTACAATCCATGATCAAAATTAGTTGTATTTTCAATGGTGATCCTAAAGCAATTTTGGGGAATGGGATTCTATGGATGCACTAAATATCAGCAGAAGTGATAGTCTTGGCAGGTTGTACAGGATCTCTTGTGAAATCTGAGCTGTGTGGCATCCATCCACTACTTTTTTACTTCCAAACAAATCAATTACCAGGGTTCCTGAATGAAGATAGATTAGTGTTAGTAACAGAGCCAAAGGCTAGTATAATATATATTCCACAAAGGCATAGTGGTTTAAGTATACTTATTACAATATCCCTGACCCCATGTCTGTACTACTGCCTGCCAATATTGAGCAATCATATCACATGTGTTTGGTATATTGTAGGCCAGAATGGCTTGAACTAAGGTACATGACAGACATGCACACAAATTACTATTTTGAATAATGCACACATCCTAACTTTAAAATATATTTTAATATCCAACATTAACTAGGCAGTTGGAAAATGATCGTGCATCATAAAGGAGGCAAACAGACTAGAAACAAACAGAAGGAAAGCACAAGATATTAAACATTCTGAATGATCTCTTTGAACATTCACAAGGAAATTCGCAGAACCACAGAATCATTACTGCACAGGATGACAACATTCACACCCATGCAAGCTTTTTGCAACTGAATCGGAAATGTATTGTCATTCCTTCTTTATTGATTGGCTCAAATCCTGAAACTTCCTACCAAACAACTTTATGGGGGTATCTTCATTAGAAGCACTGAGCAACTCAGGAAGGAGGCTCACCTCCACCTTCCCTGGGGTAGTTAGGGATAGATATTAAATGTTGGCCATGTGAGTGATGTTCACACCCTGAATAATGAATAAAGAGCATTCGATTTAGTTCTTAATCCTGGCTGTTTCTGTGCAGCCCTCTATATTTTTCCTTCAAGCACTTAGCCATTTCCTTTTTGAAAGCCATGACTAAATCTGATTCCACTACCCTTTTAGTAAGCATGTTATTTCCAAACATATGTAAAATTAATAACTTTGGTTAGATATCCAACATAAAGTCCTTTTGCAGCTAAAAATATACTCAATGGTACAGTACATATAGTTTGCGCAGAGAAGCTGAAAAATACTCATATGCTCAATCAGCATCCACAGAAGGAGAAACTGAGTTGATTGTAGGTGGTTGGGGGTGAGAGGACAATGTAGAACCATAGAACCACAGAACAACCCTTCGGCCCACCATATTGTGCCGACCTTTAAACCACGCCTAAGGCTATCTAACCCCCTTCCTCCCACATATCCCCCTATTTTAAATTCCTTCATATGCTTATCTAACAATCTCTTGAAATTGACCAATGTAGCAGCATCCACGACCACCACAGGCAACACATTCCATGCACCAACCACTCTCTGGGTGAAAAACCTCCCTCTGATATCTCCCCACCCATTACGTTAAAGCCATGCCCTCTTGTATTGAGCATTGGTGCCCTGGAAAAGAGGCGCTGGCTGTCCACTCTATCTATTCCTCTTAATATTTTGTATACCTCTATCATGTCTCCCCTCATCCTCCTTCTCTCCAATGAGTAAAGCCCTAGCTCCCTTAGTCTCTCCTCATAATCCATACTCTCCAATCCAGGCAGCATCCTGGTAAATCTCCTCTGCACCCTTTCCAGCGCTTCCACATCCTTCCTATAATGAGGCGACCAGAACTGGACACAGTACTCCAAGTGTGGCCTAACCAGATCTTTGTAAAGCTGCATCATCACTTCACGGCTCTTAAACTCGATCCCTTGACTTACGAAAGCTAACATCCCATAAGCTTTCTTAATTACCCTATCTACCTGTGAGGCAACTTTCAGTGATCTGTGGATATGAAACCCCAGATCCCTCTGCTCCTCCACACGACCCAGTATCCTGCCATCAACCTTGTACTCCACCTTGGAGTTTGTCCTTCCAAAGTGTACCAACTCACACTTCTCTGGATTGAACTCCATCTGCCACTTCTCAGCCCAGCTCTGCGTCCTATCAATATCCCTCTGTAAGCTTTGACAACCCTTCACATTATCCACAACACCACCCACCTTTGTGTCGTCTGCAAACTTGCTGACCCACCCTTCCACCCCCTCATCCAAGTCATTAATAAAAATCACGAAAAGTAGAGGTCCCAGAACCAATCCTTGTGGAACACCACTAGTCACAGCCCTCCACTCTGAGCCCTCCACCACAACCCTCTGCTTTCTATAGGAAAGCCAATTCTGAATCCACACGGCCAAGCCTCCCTGGATCCCATGCCCTCTGACCTTCTGAAGAAGCCTACCATGTGGAACCTTGTCAAATGCCTTACTAAAATCCACGTAGACCACATCTACTGCACTACCCTTATCAATCTTCCTGGTCCCCTCCACAAAGAACCCTATCAGGCTTGTGGGACAAGATCATCCCTTCACAAAGCCATGTTGGCTGACCCTAATCAGTCTATGATTCTCTAAATGCTCATAGATCCTATCTCTTAGAATCCTTTCCAACAGCTTGCCCACCATAAACTTAAGGCTCACTGGTCTGCAATTCCCTGGACTAACCCTACTACCTTTTTTGAATAAGGGGACAACATTTGCCACTCTCCAATCCTCTGGTACCATTCCCATGGACAACGAGGACTCAAAGATCCTAACCAATGGTTCAGCAATCTCTTCCCTCGCCTCACGGAGCAGCCTGGGGACTATTCCATCAGGCCTCGGGAACTTATCTGTCCTAATATTTTCTAACAGCTCCAACACATCCTCTCCCTTGATATCAACATGCTCTAGAACATTAACCTTACCAACACTATCCTCAGCGTCATCAAGACCCCTCTCCTTGGTGAATACTGAAGAGAAGTATTCATTGAGAACCTCACCCACTTCCACAGCTTCCAGGCACATCTTCCCACCTTTGTCTCTAATCGGACCTACCTTTACCCTCGTCATCCTTCTGCTCTTCACGTATGAGAAAAAAGCCTTGGAATTCTCCTTAACCCTACTCGCCAAGGCCTTTTCAGGTCCCCTTCCTGCTCTCCTCAAGTTCCTTCCTTGCTACTCTATAATCCTCATAATCCTTCTTCTTCCTAACTAGTTGTTCCACCTCTCTTGTCACCCATGGTTCCTTCACCCTGCCATTCTTTCTCTGCCTCACCGGGACAAATTTATCCCTAACATCCTGCAAGAGATCCCTGAACGTCGACCACATCTCCCTAGTACATTTCCCTTCAAAAATGTCATCCCAGTTTACACTCTCAAATTCTAGCCTTATAGCCTCATAATCTGCCCTTCCCCAATTAAATATCTTCCCGTCCTCTCTGCTCCTATCCTTGTCCATGACAATGCTAAAGGATATGGAGCGGTGGTCACTGTCCCTCAAATGCTCACCCACCAAGAGATCTGTCACCTGACCTGGTTCATTACCCAATATTAGATCTAATATGGCATTCCCTTTAGTTGGTCTGTCGACATACTGTGACAGGAATCCGTCCTGGACACACTTAACAAACTCTGCCCCATTTAGACCTTTGGCACTAAGCAGGTGCCAATCAATATTTGGGAAGTTGAAGTCTCCCATGATAACAACCCTGTTATTCTTGCACCTTTCCAAAATCTGCCTCCCAATCTGCTCCTCAGTAACCCTGCTGCTACCAGGGGGGCCTACAGAATACTCCCAAATGAGTAACTGCTCCTTTCTTGTTCCTAACTTCCACCCATACTGACTCTAGAGAGGATCCTTCTGCATTATCCACCCTTTCTGCAGCTGTAATAGTATCCCTAACCAGTATCGCCACCCCTCCTCCTCTTCTCCCCCCCTCCCCATCCCTTTTAAAACACTGAAATCCAGGAATATTCAATATCCATTCCTGCCCTGGTGACAGCCAAGTTTCTGCAAGAGCCACAATATCACAGTCCCATGTACTTATCCAAGCTCTCAGTTCATCACCTTTATTCCTGATACTTCTTGTATTTAAGTAAATGTACTTTAGCGCATCCGCCTTTCTACTTTTATACCCTATACTCTGCTTCTCCTTCCTCAAAACCTCTCTACATGTTAGATCTAACTTTTCCCCATCCACTTCTTCCTCTGACCTACCCCTCTGGTTCCCATCCCCCTCACAAACTAGTTGTGGAGAAAAGCAGGCGGTCAACGTTTTGAGTCTGTCAATGTTGATAGCCTGCTTTTCTCCACGGATGCTGCCTGGCCTGCTGATTTCCTCCAGCATCATAGTATTTTTCATCCAGATTCTAGCACTTGCAGTCCTTTGTTTCTCAAGCATACTGGATGTTTTATAATGGGGCTTTCTAAACTGCACTTCGATGCTTGACTCTTCATTGTGCCTTACAGAGTGTCAATGTCGAAATTCCTCCAATATTTACACTGAACATCTGCTATGTTAGATCTTCTGCAGAAACAATGAACCTATTCATTCAGAGCAGATTAATGGCTACTGGGGAGAAACAGTTTATTTACTTTTTTTGAATAAATTGAGTTTTAATGGTTTTTGAATGCTTCTGAATGTCAAGGACATCCAACATCATCCACAGTCCTTGAAACATTTGACAGCCCCAAGGCTTTGCATATTTCTACCAATCTGTGGGCGGAGCTTGTTCTGGCCCATCCACCAGATGGCATTACATCACTAAAGACCTTGTTGCCATCTGGCCTTACCATTTAGGATCTGGGTAGTCTTGGGCAACAAGACAACATCAACAAGAAAAGGGAAGACTGTACTTGCCTTGTAAGTAAACAGCAAGTAAGGAGGGCTTGCTACTGACAGTGAGTTCTGGCCCGCTGTTTCAGGAAGAAAATCTTTTATTGGTACTGGGGAAAGGTAGGGACATAATTTTAATCACACATGGAGGAAGGGAAAGGAGGGAGGGAGGAAATGATAAAGGAAGGTCTTTTATAGGATTGATGGTGGGTTTGGTTAAATAGGGTGAGGGTACAAAGCAAGAAGGTACAGAAATGGTACAAGCAATAATACAAGATATGTGCCCAGGAGAAATATGTAATCAGGAATTGCAGAAACATTCCTAACAGCAGCTATACTGAAAATGGTGGAAATGGTTATGATCGGAAATTGTTGAACCCAGCGTTGAGCCTTGAAAGCTGTAATATGCCTGACTGAAAGCTGATGTGCTATTCCTCAAGCTTACATTGAGCTTCACTGGCACAGTATATAATGCCAAAGACAAACAAAGCAGAGTAGGAGTTGGGTGGACAATTAATGTGATGAGTGTATGGAACCTCTGGGTCATTTTGCAGACTGAATGGAGATGTCCTCCAAAGTGTTAATCCATTCCATGTTTGGTGACCCAAATATTGAGGAGATTGCATTGTGATAAGTGAATTTGGTATCCAGAATTGAAAGTAGTATGTAAGTCATGCACTGTCCTTTTTATCCTTCCCCTCTGCCCTATTCTTGATTGAATTTTCCAGTTTTGATGAAAAATTATTGAGCAGAAACATTTGGGTAGAAAGTTGTCCTCAGTCACTATGCTCAACAAACAATATTGTACCAGTTGCAGATTATTACAGTCAAAAACCAAAATTTAATTGTATCGAGGTCAGTGAAATCAAATCTCTGAATTGGAGCATGTACAATGAGCAATTGAGGATGATTTTCCACCCATTAACTCTGTTTCTCCTCTATTACTGCTGTCTAACTGGCTGGGTATTTCCAACATTACTTGTTTTTATTGCAGATTTCCAATATCTGCAGTGTTTTGCCTTTGTTAGGAGAAGCCACAAAGTACTGGCAGGAAACAGGCCAAAATGATGCTTGTAATTATAAAGAAAAACAAAATTGACAAAACAAACCTGAGATTCCTTAGTTTTATTTCAATTCCATGTAAAGCATCAGCATTAAGCTTAAGAGTTATTTATTCAATAATATCCAAGTAAATTGCAGTCATTGTAGTTTCAGAAGGAGCCTGTAGAATGTATCATTAGTTACACCATCATTGCTTTGCCTTGAAACCTCAGCACCTATAAGCATTGATTAAATTCCTCTCCCCCTGCATGTGGGTTAAGAATAATTAGAGACCGTGTGAAGCTGCAAGTGGGCAAAATAATTAACACAAGCTTTATATATTTTTACTGAGATGTCACTCAGAGCAATTCTGAACAAGGCTAGTAAGTAGCAACTTTCTGGGATCAGAAATTGCAGTGAAAGTGAAGCCAAATGATACTATTTACGGTGATTCATTCAATTCTGCTTGTTTAATAAGATAACCATTGGGAGCATGTACGAAATATCATTTAATTTCTTTCATGTCAAACAAATGCTCTGCACATCCCGACTGAAAACGAACTAACTTAAAAATTCTTGACCCGTTGAAGATCAATAATACATTTGTTATTTGAACAGCTGCACCAATTCCTATATGTATATTGCATAAAGCTACTTTCCACCCCTTCTCATGCTTTGACGTCAGAAATTCAATTTGAGTTGCTAACTTTCCCAGGAAACACTATTATTTCTGCTGTATAAAGTCAGTGTTTGTTTCACATACTGTCAATTGTGACAGATTGGTTTCCCACAGCTACTTTTGAATGATGCAAAACAGATTTTCCTTGAAAAAATATATTTGCTGTTGCAGGCATTTCATGCAAATGTGATTTGATGTGGTGCCACAAGCCTTATTCCTTCTCCCTCATCACTAACAGCCTAATTTACTGTATTTAAGCACCTGGCAAATATCTCCTGCACAGATCGCAGTTTTATAAGCTGGCAGGTATGGCTGCATGCTGCCCTTTAAATATCCAGAATCTCAAGACAAAGGCATGTGTGCCTTGCCATTGATAAGTTTAAACTAAATTGCAAACCTGGAAAAGAGTTAGACTGCACTCAGAGTTTTAATTTACTTTACACACTTATGGTTTTATTTTGCAGTTTTATTCATGAAGCAATTCATGCAGTTAAAATTTTACAAAAGATTCCTAATTATTTGTGAATTACTTTTAGAATATGCTGTTTAAATAGTTAAAGTTTTCTCTATGAATATTATATTTAGAAATGGTAATATAGTTTAATTGTTTGGCTTACATTGCTATCATTCTGGGTTGCTGATCAAATAACTGAAATCAAATAAAAACAAGTCAAGACTCAGGTACTGCCAAGGTTTTATGAGTAGGCCATGCAGTCCTTCAAGCTTGTTCCACCCAAGATCAGTAAGATCATGGCTGATCTGATTGTAACCTTTTATCCTCATTCCCATCTACCCCAGAAACCTTTCACCCCCATAGTAAACGATAAATAAAATGAAGATGCAGCTAAAATTATTTTATAGGACGTGGGTAAAATATACACCTGACACTATACATAAAATTATTGACATAGAAATAAAATCCTGATGACACTTGCATTTTTAGCAATTATTCTTTCATTTAGTACTAAATAATATTCATTTAACAGCAATAACTAGTAACCTTACAGAGCAAGTCTTATGCAAAAGAATGTCATTACAATGGAGATTACATTCATTATAGCAATAGAGGGGATTTTCCAAAGTATGTGTACAGAAAGGATTTGTTCCAAAGCTCAGCTAAAGCCGTTAGATGTTACATCATGTTTTAACCATATTATCTGTCAGCTTATCCACTTCGTCTAAACCAAGTAAGAAACTGCCAGCAGTTCACATTCTGAATCCAAGCAAAGTATAACAACTGAATGATTGCTCATAAATGATTCTGCCTCATGTCACCAAAGGTTTTACACATTGTGATTTTTTTTCAAAGGAAAATAGTTCTCTTATCTCAATGAATATACTCTGGTGAACAAAGGTACTTCTCTTAATTCTTTCCATGTCACATATAACATGTTCATTCGTCTCTCTACAGTAACTCTAAAAGGTCAGTAGGATCATTTAAACAGGCTGCTGTTGCCTTTCTTAAGATACTAATAGGAACACATTGAGTTGGTAGACTCATGGCCCCTTAATGCTGGCGTTTTGGTTGTTGCCATTTCTAAATAAACCTTCTTGTGAGCAACTGGAGTGTAAATTATGATCTAAAAATGTAGTTATGGCTCTATGTAAACATTGAAGATGCACGTATGAGCCTGCATCGTACCTGCTCCATCCATATTTCCTTCTTTTCTTTAGCTTTAGAGGGGCCACAGCAGACTGATCCCCAAAATTGCCTCAAAACCTTTTCCAAGTTATGTTTTTGCAGAGCCAAGAGAAACTGGAGCTTCTTCAAAAAAAATTGCAGATCCAGAGCAGCCTCTTTATTTTCTATCCCTGCTGTGTGTCAGCCTAAAGCCAATGAGTTGCAACAGGATACTCACAGTCACATAGTCATACAGCACAGAAACAGACCCTTCAGCCCACCATGTACACACTCACATCTATATTAACTGCATTTACTAGTTCTTGTTCTGTAGCCTTCTATGCCTTGTCCCGATATGTCTTAAATGTTGTGAAAGGACCTGCTTCTATCACCTGTTCAGGTTGCAACCAGCCATCAACTAGAAACAGGCAGTTTTCATCCTGCTT
Organism: Pristis pectinata; assembly: GCF_009764475.1. NCBI lineage: Eukaryota > Metazoa > Chordata > Chondrichthyes > Rhinopristiformes > Pristidae > Pristis > Pristis pectinata. The sequence goes on from NC_067413.1 coordinate 61,437,815, forward strand.
TAATATAGAATCAAGGCCTTAATATTGCTCAGTTAACTGGCCAGCAGCAACAAACTAATGGGCAATGCACTCTGCTAGTGGGCTTCCCCAGGTTAATTTTCACTTCCAGCATTCCAATGAAATATGCCTGAAAGAATACTCACTATTAAAACAGCATTGGCCTTAACACTGCCATTTGTTGCCTATCTCTAATAGTTCTGAAAAATTGCTGGTAGGCCCTATCGAGTGCAGCTGTCCAGGTTGTTCAGGAACTTCCACAATCTGTTAGGTCAGGAGTTCCAGGACTTCCTCAAAGCAATGATGAAGGAATGACTATACATGTCTAAGTCAGAATGGTGTGCGGCTTGGAAGGAAACATGGAGGTGATGGTGTTTCTATCCACTGGCTGCCTTTTCCTCTATTGTGAAAGAGTTTCAGGATTTAGGTGTAGACAAGTTGCTGCTGTGCACCTTGTACCTCAGGAGAATTATCCTGGTAGTGGAGGCAGGGGAAGTTTAGGAATGCTGACTGTTGACTCCTTTATTCTGGAAGGTGCCATGGTGCTTGATTGTTGTTGCACCTGAACACGTCCAGGGAAATGATAAGTACTCCATCACATTCTGTATTTGTAGTGTATGGGTGGTGGAAAGGCTTTGCGACTGTGGAGCTGAACTGCTTACTACAAACTAGCTAGCCTCAATGATTCATCACAGTACATACATCACAAGTTTTGGAAAAAATTGGGAAGTAAATTCTAACCATTGTCCGCATTGTCCCCAAGTTATATTTTTTCATTGGTTCTAAGAAAATTAATGAAGTAAATCTCCATTAATCCAGCACGCTCTGGACTTTGAGTGTGCAAGACGAGCAGATTTTCCAGATTATTGGATACTAATACTCCAATACACTTTTAATTTAATTTTTTTTAAGACATTAAACAGTAGAATAATAAATCTTCCAGTGAATGTGATCAGTTAAAGGGAGCACAGGAAATAGGGCCCTGGTAAATTTCAAAGGCAGTGTGAAAAACAGAACCAGGTGAGTGTTAAGGGAACACAGTAAATGGGGCTCCAGTGAGGTTAAAGGGAGTGCAGGAACCAGAACCCCTGTGAGTAAAAGAAAGTCTCGGAATCAGCACCCGGTGTGCCAAATGCTTAGCCTTGGGATTTCGCAATAGTCGGATAGCAGATTATTGGAGTTTAATTGTAAATGGCAGGCAGTGTTATTTCATGCTCATTGCAGGAAGTCTTGCAAACAAAAAATCATATTCTGCATTGGCACCAATTTTATATAAACATTCCCTATGTGTGAGTTTGACTTTAGGTCATTATGTAAAACAGATATTGGTTCAGTCACTCCTGATACACACAAGTGTTTAATGGATGGCTGAGCTGATATTAGCTATTTTACATTATTGCCAAAAGTCAAAACTTATTTTTATAAAAGTTTCCAGAATTCCTGTGGTTGGAAAATTACTGGTTTATTGCTGGAATTCACAAACATTTTTGCTTCAAATTTGGATTTCATCTGTTTTTGCCGGGCTAAATATATGCAGTGCCCAATCAAATCCCACAAAAATTGGCCAAAAATAAGTTGGAAAGATCTTGATGGTGGTTTCCAGTAGAATCATTCACTGAAAGGGGACCCGTGCAGTTCTCAATGGGACCAGGCTCAAATAAATGCAACTGCTGACAAGTTACCGTAGATCCGTCTGAGAAAAGCATCAACCCTGAAAGGTACACTTAAAGATAAAGATGTGAAGAAGGGCTGAACACCACTGATAATTATTGTACCAAGCCGTTTCAGTCAATGGATCAGAGATTCATTTACTCGTATGTCATGAATCAGTGAAGCTGGTCCTGCAAAGGAGGATGAGAGCAATTATTATGTCTCATCTGGGCACTCATGTTTGATTATTGGTGAACTATGTTGGTGTTAAGATTGGAATGTGGAGAAGGTCCCCTTGTCTGGATTGGGAATGTCTCCTTATGAAAATTATCTCTCTGTCAGGAAATCTTTCATCGCCTGTGCAGTCAATGCCTCTTTCTTCCTCTCTGCTGGGTAGACAGGGTTGGTGGTGTTCTGCTAGAACTGCAAACTGCTCTTCCTCTGGCGCTGGCTGCTGTCCTCACACTGTTGGGCTGTGTAGCACAGAGCATGTGATGATGAAATATCTGCACTTAGTTGGTTTAAACTCCAGGGGCCCCCCACATTGATGCTGACACTGGAAACACATTTTCAGGAGACCAGAGGCACTTTCCACCACATTTCTGGTACTTACTTAGCTCTTGTGGTACTCAATGGCTCTGCTAGGATCATGTGTGGAGCCAGCGCACTAGAAGGTAACTTTAAACCCTCATATCCCGTGCCTCCTTGTTGTACCGGCAAGGATAGAGTCAGGCCTGGTGCAATCCTGCCCAATGTATTTGTAAGCTTAGGTTTTACAAGGTCATGTAAAATGCTATTGGAAGATCTTCAACCACACTTTTGTGTCTGGACTGCTCCCTCCATTGGAAACCATGTTTACCTCGACTCTCAACTTTTCCCCCCAACAGGTTCCTTCCAAATGGCAGCAGCAGATCTCTGCCATGCCTTATAATTTGTTGCACATGTCTGCTTCAAAGAAATCATCCAGGCACTGTATTCATGCAGAAGTGAGTTCATTGACTTTGATTTCAATGAGGGACAGATGGCATTTTGGGCACTGCGATTTGTGAGCATTCGTGGTTTCACAAGAATACAGGGAGCCATTGACTGTACTCAAGTACCTATAGGGGTTCCCATTAAAAACCCAGAGCTTCTTATCAACATGTTTCCCTGAAACATGGCATTCACCAACAGGAAAATCTTCTGATGACCCACATCCTACTGCAGAGGTGCAGCATGTGGAGGAAAGGCTTCTTGTGCATTAAAGCATTACAAGGCCGATTCTATTGTGCATGCGGCCTAGGACTAGTTACATCATAGATTTTGGTTGTCAAAACTAGCCTAGGTCTGACACACAATGCTGCTTTAACATGACTTTTATGGAATAATTTCCAGGCCCACAAGCAAATGAGAAATTGCTATCTTTATAATCCTTAATCAGACAACTTAATAGTTAGAGAAAATTACTATTTGTTTAAATTGATCCGCAGAGACTGAGAAAGGTTTTGATCAGAATGTGGTGTCAATCCAAAGTATTGATGAAGAGAATCTCTATTTTGGCAATGCTAATCCAGAAAGACAAATAATTTGAAAACAAAAATTAATCCCAGTAATTCAGAACAGTCCAAAAATGTTTTTTCCTTCATTTTATAAAGGAGCTGAATAAGGTACAATAATCTCATTTTTCAAATCTAAATATAACTTCACAATTCATAAGGCAAGATTCGCAAACTGGAGAAGCAGTTCAATGTCACCTTCCTTCATTGCATCTATGAAATCCTTTCATCTCTAATGTTTGTTGCTTTAGATCCCCGAATCTCTTTAACTAAGGATATGTGAAAAAAATACATATACAATTTCCTTGAACCATTAACTTGCAATCATACCTTAATTATAATTTAATTGACAGTGAGTTCATACATCTCTTTCAAAATTTACTAAGCTACTATCATTAGAATTAATTGAACAGACCTTTTTATCTTAATAAGCAAGACTGGGAAGAAATACCAAAGTATAGAAACATAGAAAGACAGAAAATAAAAGTGGGAGTAGGCTATTCAGCCCTTTAGGCCTGCTCTACAATTCAGCACAATCATGGCTGATCTCCACTTTAATATCCTGTTCCCAATTAGTCCCCATTTCCCTTGATCCCTTTGGCATTAAGAAATATATCTATCTCCTTCTTGAAGATATTTAATGACTTGACCTCCACTGTCTTCTGTGGTATTGAATTCCAAAGGTTCATCACCATTCAAGTGAAGAAATTTCTCCTGATTGCAGTTCTAAAAGGCAAACTCAGATCAAGAGACCTGGTTATGGACTCTTCAGCTATCGGGAATATCTTCCCTGTATCTAGTTTGGAAAACTTCATTAGAGGAATTACTTCGTACTCCTAGTCTCATCACTGACTACAATAATCTCCACTCCAAAGCACATGCCCTGTTGTGCTCATCATCGATGACTGAGTATTGAATAAGCTCATTCTGATATAGAACGTAAAACAGCGCAGGGCAGGAACAGGACCTTCGGCTCTAAATGTTGTGCCAAACTAATTAAATTAGTAACCAAATGCCCAACCAAACGACTCCCTTCTGTCTACACAATGTCCATATCCATCCATTTCCTGCACATTCATGTGCCTGTCTAAGGGTCTCTTGAACACCTCTGTCATATCTGCCTCCACCAGCACTCCTGGCAGCGCATTCCAGGCACCCACCATTCTCAGTGTAAAAAACTTGCCCGGAAATCTTGAATTTACCTGCCTCACCTTAAATGCATGCCCTCTGGTATTAGTAATTTCAACTCTGGGAAAAAGATACCAGCTGTCTACTCTATCTATGCCTCTCATAATCTTATAAACCTGTGTCAGATCTCCCCTCAGACTTTGCTGCTCCAGAGAAAACAACCCAAGTTTGTCCAACCTCTCCCAATAGAACATGCCCTCTAATCCAGGCAACATCCCGGTAAACCTCTTCTGTACCCTTTCCAAAGCCTCCACATCCTTCCTGTAATGCGGCGACCAGAATTGAATATAATACTCCAGATGTGGCCTAACTATAAAATTCTAGTTAGGAAGTTCAAGAACTTCCCAGCTCTTGAACTCAATTCTTCGATTAAAAAGAGTAAGCATGCCATATCCCTTTTTTACCACCCTATCAACCTGTGTAGCTACTTTCAGGGAGCTATAAACTTGGACCCCAAGATCCCTCTGCTCATCAACACTGTTAAGGGTCTTGCCATTAACAGTGCACTATGACTTTACACTTGATCTCTCAAAGTGCAATACTTCACATTTGGCTGGTTTAAACTCCATTTGCCATTTCTCCGCCCATATCTGCAACTAATCAATATCCCGCTGTATCCTTTGCCAGTCTTTTAACACTATCCACAACACCACCAATCATCATATCATCTGCAAACTTACTAATCCACCCTACTACATTTTCATCCAGGTCACTTATATACATATCACAAACAGCAGAGGTCCCAGTACGGATCCCTGTGGAACACCACCAGTCATAGTGCTCCAGCCAGAATAGCTTGACATAGGTATAGAATGTCTTGGGATTCTCTTTAATCCTACTTGCCAAGGACTTTCATGGCCCCTCCTGGCTCTCATAATTCCCTTCTTGAGTTCTTTTCTGGCTTCTTTATAATCCTCAAGGGCTCTGTTTGATTTTAGCTTCCTAAACCTTATATATGCTTCCTTTTTCTTCTTGACTAAATTCACCACCTTTCTCATCATCCAAGGCTCCCTGACCTTGCCATCCTTGTCCTTCCTTCTTACTGGAACATATCTGTCCTGTACTCTTTGCAGTTGGTCTCCACATGTCAGATATAGACTTGCTCAAAAACAGCTGTTCCCAATTAACTCTCCCTAGTTCCTGCCTGATACTCTTGTAATTTGCCCTGCTCCAATTTAATACTCTCCCGCAAGGTCCATACTTATCCTTATCTATAGCTACGTATGTTAAAGCTTAAGGAGTTGTGGTCATTGTTCCTAACTGTCCTCCCACTGAAAGGTGAGTCACCTGGCCAGGCTCATTTCCCAACACCAGGTCCAGTATGGCCCCTCCTCTCGTTGGACTATCTACATATTGACTTAAGAAACCCTCCTGGATGCACCTAACAAATTCTGCCCCATCTAAACCTTTTACACCAAGGAGGTCCCAGTCTATATTAAGGAAGTTGAAGTCACCCACTACAACAACCCTGTTGTTTTTACGCCTTTCCCTAATCTCCCTGAATATCTGTTCCTCAATGTTCCGGTGGCTATTGGGGGTTCTGTAGTATAATCCCATCAGAGTGATTGCACCTTTCTTATTTTTGAGTTCTACCCATATTGACTTAAGTGGATGAGCCCTCCATTATGTTCCCTCTGAGTGCAGCTGTGATATTGTCCCTGACTAATAGTGCAACTCACGGAAACCAGCCTCCCCTCCATGGACTCTGTCTATACCTCTTGCTGCCTTGGTGAAGTAGCCAGCATAATCAAAGACCCCATCCACCTGGATCATTCTCTCTTCTCTCCTGTCCCATCAGGCAGAAGATACAGGAGCCTGAGGGCACATACCACCAGGCTCAAGGACAGTTTCTATCCCACTGTGATAAGACTATTGAACAGTTCCCTTATACGATGAGATGGACTCTTGACCTCACAATCTGCCTTGCACCTTGCACCTTATTTTCTACCTGCAATGCACTTCCCTGTAGCTGTGGCATTTTACTCTGTATCCTGTTATTGTTTTTACTCTGTACTACCTCAATACACTGTGTAATGAATTGATCTGTACGAACGGTATACAAGACAAGTTTTAAACAGTACCTCAGTACAAGTGACAATAATAAACCAATACCAATACCCTCCCTTTAACCTCCTTCTCTATTTTTTCTGAAGCATCGAAACCCTTGAACATCAAGCATCCATTCCTGCCCCTCTCTCAACCAAGTCTCTGTTATGGCCACAACATCATAGTTCCATGTACTGATCCATGCTCAAAGTTCATCACCCCTACCCGTAATACTCCTAGCATTAATATACATGTACTTCAACTCGTTCGTCCCATTGTATCTATAAACTTGCTCCTGCCTGTTTTTACTGGCCCTGCCATCTACCTTCCTCTCAATCCCTCCACTTTCTGACCTGGTGCTCTGGTTCCTATCCCCCTGCCAAACTAGTTTAAACCCTCCCGAGTAGCATTAACAAACCTCCCAGCCAGGATATTGGTTCCCCTCCAGTTAAGGTGCAACTTGTCCCTCTTGTACAGGTCGCCCCTGCCCCAGACGAGGTTCCAATGATCCAAGATCCTGAAACCCTGCCCCCTGCACCAGTTCCTCAGCCACACATTCATCTGTTCTGTCATCCTATTCCTGCCCTGACTAGCACGTGGCACTGGGAGCAATCCAGAGATTACTATCTTTGAGGTCCTGCTTTTCAGCCTCTTTCCTAACTCCCTTTACTCACTGCACAGGACCTCTTCCCCCTTTCTACATATGTCATTGGTGCCAATGTGCATCATGACCTCTGGCTGCTCACCCTCCCTCTTGAGAATGTTCTGCAGTCGATCTGAGACATTCTCGATCCTGGCACCGGGAGGCAACACACCATCCTGGCAACTTTTTCGCGGCCACAGAATCTCCTGCCTGTCCCCTTAACTATCGAGTCTCCTATCACTATTGGTCTGCCTAACGTCACCCTTCCCTGCTGAGCCTTATAGCTGGCCACAGTGCCACTAACCTGATTGCTACTGCTGTGCCCTGATAGGTCATCTCCCCCAGCAGTATCCAAAGGGGTAGGCTTGCTGGCTACAGAGGGACACTATACTGTTTGTCTCTTCCCCTTACCTCCCTGGTGGTCACCTGATTATCTGCAGACTGAACCTTAGATGTGACCACCTCACTGAAACTCTTGTCTATTATACTCTCTGCATCCAGGGCAATCCTAAGTATATCCAACTCCAGATCCAGTTCCTTCACACAGTCAGTCAGGAGCTGCAGCTAGGCGCACTTCCCGCAGGTGAAGTCATCGGGGACACTGGGAGTCTCCCTGATCTCCCACATCCTGCAGGAGGAGCAACCCACTGGTCTAACTGACATCCCAGCTACTCTAATAGGAACAATAATTCTAAGGAAAACCTCCCCTGCACCTCCCTGCTCAACCTCCTCTCACCAAAGCTTCCTGAACCGAAGCCTCAGCACTTATACTCAACTATGGCACTTACAACTCCAATAAATGGGAGCAACAAGTATATCCTTTTGGATACTGCGGGGGGGGGGGGAGGTGTGGGGGAGGGTGCGGGATGACCTATCAGAGCATATGTGTAAGTGAGAGCTACTAACCCCACAGCCCTTGGTATTTCAATCCCAATCCCAAGTTAGAATGAACAATGTAGCTGTTGCCAGCATCATTTCACTTGGGCGAAATTGCTGGGCCCTTGACTCCATCAACAATTCAGAGACACGTCTGGAACTAAAGTGACAACTGATGTTGATTTGGTTACCCAGAAGAACCATATAATATATACTTATAGCCATATAATTGATACATAAAAGAGTAAGCCTGTACCCTTCTTTGGCAATGCCTTTGCAATGTTCACATGCTCTGTGAAAGGAGTTGAAGAGAGAGATCCTTCTCCATCAACAGGAGGAAGAAATCCACTGTTCCCACATAGGAGATGTGGCTGAAGGTGGCTGAGAAGTTCACAAGCAGGAACAATGCACAAGGTTCCTGGATTTAGAGCAAGAAATGTAATGACCCAATCAAAGGAAGAAAGTTGTATACAGTTGCACAGTCATCTTGATTCTGTTGTGTGTATCACGCAACCCTTTATTCACCACATTTGCTACAAGTACTCCCCTGCCACCAGACATCTGCTTGTCAATATTACACAACCCAACCCATCCTCACATCCCCTTCCGTCAATCCACCACCACCATTCACTCAAATCCTTTGACAATTGGATGCTTCTCCACAAAAGTCTGCTGCCACTTCATCAACTAGGTTAATATATACTAATACAGGAGCTGATCGTTCTGTAGTAGAAAGGTGCAAGATACTTGTGGGGTCAGGTGGGAGGCTGTGGGGGCTGGAGAGAGAAATCAGCAGTTATCCTCCCCAGATTTCACAATTAACAACTGCAAGGAAGGAGTCTCTGGAGATAATTGATATTGCATTCCCAACTATTGGAGAAGGCCAATCCCCCAGTTATCTGCCAATATATTTAATACCTTTGCTTACTAGATGCCAAGAATGTTAATTGCACTTTGGTGGATGCATAAGATATATAGTTGGGTTTTCACCTATTGACTCACAAGTGAGCAGGAGCAGACAGCGGCAGGAGAGTCTACACAAGAGGGTGCAGCCCTCTTCAAGCCCCACTCAAAATGAATATAGATGCTGTAACATAGAGGGCATTGATGAGAAAGAAAATCCCTGCAGAAGAGCAGTCAGGTGACAAGTGGGCAGGATTTTTATGTGCATTACCCTCGTTTCCAGAGACGATAGAGAAGTGGGTTAATGTTCAGGGGTTTGCAAAGATGCCTTCGCACGGATAGGGCAGCCAACTTCATGTTGAAATCAGTGAAGATTCTATCAAAGACTAGACCAGTTACAATCGTACAAGTGTGGGCTAAGCCATTAGGAGTAGGAGGCAGGATGTCAGGTACGGGCTAAAGCAGAGGAGAAACGAGCTCGGTCACAGATTTAGCAGTGGAGAGCTAGGAATGGTCTGAAGACAAAAGAGGATCTGGAAATGAGAACTCCATCAAAAATACTCCCACTTCTTACCTGTTGAGCCCTTCTCTCTGCCTCAGCCATTACCTGCTGCTTCTACTCCTAATGGTCTTGTCTGCCCCTGTACAAGTGAAAGTGGTGTCACCTTTGATGGAACCCTCACAAGTCCAACATCTCAGCAGTCATGGCAAGCGTTTGCGAAGCCTGCCTCTACTTCTACTGAACCACATCATACAGGAGTAGTGGCTAAAGGAAGAGGAATCCTTTATACTTCACCAAGGACTTGCACATGGATGTTTGACAACATGTTATTTTGTTAAATTTCTATTGATAAGTAGATCACATAATTTGGATTGGCCTGTACTTTCCTGATATTCTGTGAATAATACCAGGAACTCCCAACTGAAAATATGGGTTCAGGACTCTCCTGTGAACGTGAAGATCCCATATTTGTTGACAGGTTCTCACTGCCAATTTCCACACTTAACTCTGACATTTTGCCTCCTCACAGAGTCTAGCAGTGAAGCCCCAACTTCCTGCTGAACCTGCACTTGCTGCAGCTTCAGCGACTCCATTCATTGCAATGGACAGCTATAAAGGACATGTTTTTTTAAAATATGTGATTGTCAAAGATGTTCACAAAAATATAAGCTGTTAGACAGTCTGTTTAGTTTGAAGGTGTGGCTTAAACAGCTATCAAAGCACTTCCATGTGATTTACAATTCAGTGGCTTTGGGAACCATGTTGATCAGATTACTTCCTTAAATTGCCATTTTGAGCTCTGTTCCAGGTATGTGCAGGTCTTGCTGGTAGGGTGGCTCCCCAGGAATTTGGCGCACACCTCCATCAACATTTTTCTGTAGTTGCACACCAGCTGCACATTGGCAAAATGGAATCCCTAATGTGCCAAGGCATTTTGACTAATTTCATTGTAGATGCAGCTGATTTAATTAGCAGACCTGGCAAAAAAAAATGCATGTCCATGTATTAATGCAGTGACTGGGAGGTCCTGGATATGTCTCCAGTAGTAGGACCCAGAAACAGTAAATTCATGGGCAGTGATCATGCCCACAGTCATCAGTAATGCATGGCCATTAGGCTCAGTAGCAGGTTTTCTTCTAGGAGGCTTTTGATGATTGTACCAATTAGTGTGACAGTCTCAGCCTTTGGGGAGGTCAGAAAGCTGAGTCAGCCAGTACACCGTATATTGCTGGCAGTGCTTCAACGATCTGACCCTGCTGTTGCTCCTCTCTATGCCAATCAACAGCAGATCCACCACAGACTGTTTCTCCTCATCTGGTTCAACATAAGGCAGCCATGGTGTCACACATTTTGAGTACCAATAACTCTCAAAATGTAGAAACTAATCTCTCATTATATATTCTCTTGATAAAGTCTTTATCAGTGGCAGAAAAGAAGGCAGCTGTAAATGCTGATTGGTATTATATGTCGAAATGTTAATGAGCCCTATGAATTGCTGTTGTTTTCCCTCCTTGGTTTCAATGGCACGTTTACATGACAATTAAATATCACAGCAGTAATTTAAACATTCATATCACTAACATGCCTCTCTGGAGGAGGTTATACTTATTCAGCCAGAACTCCCCGACTTAACCCCAGAAGGCAGCATTCTACTGGTGGTGTCTGGACCCAATCACATTTTTCTGAAATTCACTTCCCACTTCCTCCCCATAGTCCTGCTATTTAACCCGAAACCTACCTTGATCTTCTGAGTTAAAACGGTCCCCTTTCAGTCTGCAGAGTGTTTTCAGAGTTGGATTAATTGACTGAACTGTTCTCAATTCAGCCAGTCACCTGAACTTGCTCTTTGTGTTCTCACTTTGCCTGTCCTAATCTTGTACCCCACCAATGGGTCTAATTGTCCAGGCCCTCCTGATCCCAGAACCGGACAGGAAGGTGTCACAAGGTCTCAGTTGGAGCGTAAGCCTGAGCTGGTGGACTGCTGGGCACCAGCCCCTGTAACACTACGACAGCTGCTGGAGGGCACTCTGGAGCAGAGCTAGGCCTTCGAACAAAGTCTGTGAGGCTTTGTAAGGGTTTTTAAAAAAGTCTCTGTTAACTATTAATATTGGTTTAAGTAACTGAAAAATTATTTTAAAATAAAAGTTATGGGTAGATCAAACAACAAATAAATAATTAAAGACATTAATGTGCATAAAAATAAATAATTGAACTAACCGTACAATTCCTAATCCCCCAGTGAGAGATATCCTTTCAAATGACTGGCGTAGGAGAGTAGATGCAGATTCCCCAACGTAATGCAAGGGAATCCCAGCATGGATGGGCTTCAGGATTGTACAGTCCAGCACTGGACATCCCAGCTTGTCCTTGACTTACAGTAGGGCAGGTATTTCCAGGAATTATTTATTACAAGTGTTTGAATGAAGGAAGTTTCCTTTGGAACCGCTGACCAGTGCCAACCCAATTCTATCTACTGATTCCTGCAGCTGGAAACAAACTCTTTGGAGCAATTTGTTTTCCTTTGTTATTTTACACAGCTTTGGACTTGCTTTGGACTTCTGGGACCTTCAGATCATTGGAAATTTTTTACTGACACCCCTCCCCACCCCCACCCAATCTCATGTACACAATGGAGGCTTTACAAGAGCAGGTAAGACATTCCCCACAAGCATATCATTGCATGCCATTTTTTTATTACAGCCGAGAAGGAACTAAGGGAGATCAAGGAAATATTTAGAAATGATGCAAGCCACAAGGTGTTAACCAACTCCTAACACAGTGCAGATCCTCTGACAATTTAGACAAAGGCAGAACACACATAGGAAAACCACTACCTGCAAGTTCACCTCCAAGGTATGTATCAACTTGGAAATGATTCTTCACTGTCACTGTGGAACTCCCTACTCAACAACAGTGTTGGATTGTGAGCTCCTGGTAACCTTCACCAGGCACACTGCAGTGGCTCAAGAAGATGGGTCTTCACTGCCCTGGTCAGTGATACCCATGTTCCATAAATTAATTAATAAATTGTGCATTAGAGGAGTACTGAAGAAGCAATACTTTGCCACATTTCTTTGCTTGTTAGTATGCAGGTGACAACTGAATTCATCATTTAAAACACAGGTTAATTTGAAGAAGCATAGGTGATCTCAGCAACATACCCAGACTGCAGTGCCAGCGAGTATTTATCAGCTAATCAATAATTCACAGACTAGCAGGGGAGACTATTTGATATGATACTGGTTGTTGACAGTTCTCAGGTCTAAATTATATCAGGTGGCATCCAGATTGAATTGCAAACTCTTGCAGACAATCCCTAGAGTTTATTCATCAAAAAGGGCTTCCACTCCCTGAATGAAGCGATCTGAGTTCATTTTAACTTCAGCAATATTGTTTTGGTTGCCCATCATACATCTCTCTGAATTTCCTTTTCTCTTGACAAAAAGGCAGAAATAGACAATTCGGGATAACCAACCTACAATTTTTCATCTGTAGAGTGGAGGAAAAGCCAGTCAGATTTGGGCAAATGGAGAAAAATGAGTCTAACACTGGACAACAAGCTTGTAATAGCGAAAAATGGAACCATTGCTGGAAAGCTGCTTTTGGGTGCACAGAGGTGTCGACTGATCGCTGGTCAAATTATAATGGAGCATGAGATCCAATACCGAGTGGGACATAGGTCCAACTGTTCCAGTGGTTCACCTTATCTAATTTCACCCTTACTTTCTCATTGTTATTAGCAACAAATGCTGTTAGCAACATTGGCTCCACAATTCAGAAAAGACACTTTAATAGTAAGGCTACATCTTAAAAAGATTATAACTGACAGAGATGTGGTTCAATGGAAGTGGTATTCTCCTTTTGGAAATAATACCATTTTTTATTATTGTTTTAGATCTCAAAATGTGACAGATCTACACTATACAGAATGATATTTTCAATCAGAGAAAAGGTTGTTAGTTAGACTGGCTTATTTCCTCAGAGAAATCAATTTACCTATTATGCTTTGACCTTATGGTAGCTCTGTTTCTTTCATGTCGAGCAGCCTTATTAAAGTTCAGTTACTGTCAGAAAACTTCAATCCATGACTGTTTTTTCTATATAAAAAAAAACAACTTTAACAGGTACCCTAGAGAGGGGCTAAAGTTGGAAGTTGCCAGTTTTTAAAAGAGCACATAAATTTTAATAACAGCTCTAGCCTACATGACCTACAGCCAAATACAACATGATTTAAAGGAAATAATCTGTTCTCTTTGCGTACACACACTCCTCTTTCTGACAGCTTGTTAAACCAGGTACTGGAGCACACCATCATTTCAGAGTGAAATAATTGCCTTCATATTGTGCCACAAATATAATTTTGGCTGTTTCCATGCAGTGGTTTGAAGCTAGTGCTTAAACAGATTATAGATTTGCTTAATTGTTGGAACAGGGAGAAGTGCTTGTGGAAGATCAGGCAGGGTGGAGGTGGCATGAAATGTGAATCACTTTGCATTAGGATACCCAATTATTATTTTTGAAGATAAACGGTTGAGCACCCTTTCCACAATTTTTCCAGGGTTTCCACGGGTCTCCCACCAAAGTTACAGTGAGCCCTTGTGGAAATTTAATTGCAAAGTGTTGGTATTGGAAAATAAAGAGACCGCCAATAGTCAAATTCCAAGTATACATTTTGGTCTTTACAAATTTTTCTTTTTTTTTGTGCTTATCTTGTCTTTTCTTGTTACTATATCACTTACCAGAGAATGTACTCCATTATTACTTATGTTTTCTTTATTCTTTATAATCTTGTTATCCATTAATCTTACAAACCTTAACAAAATACAAAGCTTAATTTCAGACCCCACTTCATCCCTGCTAACAATCGAGTGAATCTACATTGCAGCTTTAAATGTTATTATATTCTTCATATAATGGTGTTCTAGGAATGTTGTAAGTACTTATTAGGTATAAGAAGAGAATGGACAGACTTGGAGTATTAGCTATAAGGACAGGTTGGACAGATGTGGATTGTTTTCTCTGGAGCTTCAGAGGTTGAACGGAGACCTGATAGAAGTTTATAAAAGTACAAGAGGCATGGAGAGGGTAGATAGTCAGAGCTCTCTCTCTCAGAGCAGAAATGTTAAATACTAGAGGGTATAGCTTTAAGGTGAGAGGAAGAAAGTTTAAGGGAGATGTGCGGGGCAACAGAGAGTGGTAGGTGCCTGGAATGTGCTGCCAAGGGTGGAGATGGAAGCAGACACAACAGTTGCATTTAAGAGGCATTTAGAGAGACAACTGAACATGAAGGGAACGTAGAGATATGGATCATGTGCAGAAAAATGGGATTAGTTTCATTTGGCATCAAGGTCGGCACAAAAACCATGGGCCGAAGGGCCTCTTCCTGTGCTGCAGTGTTCTATGTTCTATGTACTTCAATTAAAGCCTAAGTCCTTGTACAAGATCAAAGCTCTTGTTCTGTATTCTATTCCTCTAGATACAAAGCTTCTTTTAAGTTTTAGTATTTCCTCTGTGACTTATACTTCCATTTAGAATCTTACCAGTTAAAGTGTAGAGCTTTCATTTGTTTGTTATATATTTCAGTATTTGTCAGTTTGTATATTGTTACATTGCACTCACATTTTAATTTAGCTGTCTACCCTTCTAGTCCTACGTTACAAGAGTAACAGTATTTCATTGTCTATATTGCTTGGAGAAAGGCATTCTACACATGTAAATCTTTCTTTCTTTCTTTATTGATCTGAAACAATGGGCCTAACATTGCCCCTTGTTTAGCAATCATTTGAATAGCTTTTAATGGAATGTATTTCAACAATAGTTTGTGGCAGTGAATTCCAAATTCTGGATATCTAATTCTAGATACTCTATTGTATATTTGTCCGTGACTCTGTTAGTGTGTGGCCACAATGTCCCTGGCTCACTCAGTCTGCAGGTTGGGCCTCAGCAAACTCCACACCACTCGTCAATCATTGGAGGGGGTGGCAGGGTGACCATGTGCGCATGGTAATGACATGTCTTCCCAGATGATTGACAGGGAAACCCTTGGAGACATTTCTTGGTTGTGTCTTTTCTTGGGGTGGGGAGTAGCCTCACACACATCTTCATGACAATGGAGAAATGGAAAATATCACCTAGGTTTTCTAGGACAATGACCTGGGAGGAAAGGTATATTTATAAAATATATATGAATCTTCCAGCCTGCTTTCCTTCTGTTAGAATATATCGAAACCCCCCAATCCATTCCTCCATCCTCAACCACCGAGTCCCAGATTGTGCCAGAGACACTGTTCCCTCTTGGAGTCTCCCTCCATTTGAGGTCTGTTGCCATTCTGCAGACCAGGTGCATGGAAAGATCTCAGAGAGACTGGATTGCTGGAAAGGCAGGCCATCTGCCAACTCACAGGCAGGGTGATTAAGCTCCCAGAGGTGCAGTATGTCACCAGCAAGAAGTCTAATTAAATACCAACAGTAACTTCAGTAACTGCCTGTACATTCACTCTGTTTCCCTCTCCATAGGTGCTGTCAGACTTCCCAGTTCTGATGAAGAGTCTTTGATCTGAAATGTCAACACTGCCTTTCACTCCACAGATGCCGCCTGACCTGCTAAGTGTTTCCAGCATTTTCAAGAAATTCACATGCAATTATCTATATTTTCCATTTCCTGATGCTCATCTATTGTTCTGTTCTATTATCACTGTTGTTGGGCGAATCACAGGTGGTAATGAGTCATTGTACAGGAACAAGACAGGACACCTGGTTGAATGGTGCCACAAAAATAACCTCTCGCTCAATGTCAGTAAAACTAAAGAGCTGTTAACTTCAGGAAGGGGAAGGAGGGCAAACATACACCAGTCTACATTCAGGGATTGGCAGTGGAGAGAGTCAGCAGCTTTACATTTTTGGGTGTTAACATTTCGGATGACCTGTCCTGGGCCCAGCACATACTGTAGATGCAATCACAAGGAAGGCGTGCCAGCATCTTTACTTTCTTAGGAGGTTAATGAGCTTGTCACCAAACACTCTAACAAACTTCTACAGATGTACTGTTGAAAGTATCCTGACTGGTTGCATCATAGTCTGGTATGGCAATTTGAATGTGCAGGAACATAAGAAGCTGGCAGGGAGTCGTGAACTCTGCCCAATACATCATGGGCACATCCCTCCCCACTATCAGTAGTATCTACAGGAGGCGCTGCCTCAGGAAGGCAACATTTGTCATCTAAGGTCCCCACCATCTGCGCCATGCCATCTTCTCACAGCTACCATTGGGCAGGAGGTATGGAAGCTGGAAGTCCCACACCACTAGGTTCAAGAACAACTACTTCCCTTCAACCATTCAGTTCTTGAACCAACTTGCACAACCCTAATTATTATATTTTAGCAACACTATGACCACTTTGATCATTTTGCACTAAAATGTATTTTTTTTGTTCTAGTTGTGTTCTTTCTTGTAAAAATTGGCTAAAAATGTATGTTTATTCATGTTTTTCTTGTGAATGCTGCTTATATGATGCTTGTGGTGCTGCTGCAAGTAAGTTTTTCATTGCACCTGTGCATATTGTGCATATGACAATAAATTCAACTTTGACTTTATTTTCCAACTCAGGTCAATTCGGTATCTGCAGTTGTCTGAACTTCAAATATGATTTCCTTGAGGGAATTTATAAAATGCTTTCTGAAAGTCCATGCAAATAACATTTGAGGACAGTCTTTCATCTAGTACTTTAATTATCTCTTTAAAAAGTGTAATTTGGCTGAAAATCATGACCATATTTAATTTTTTCTTGGTGTTAACCACAAACACTAGCAGAAATTATCCTCAATTGCAGACTTGGGCTGATCTTAGGATTTGGCAGTAATGGAACATGTGCTGAGTTGAGTTCCATGGAGCTACTTTGCATCTCTGGCAGAGGAAGAGAATTGTTTACAGTAGCTGCACCAGTCACATCCAGTAGTATCAACCATGAATGTTAATGCCAATTTCTTCTTGCTGATCTCTTTGCAAGCGACTGTATTAGGCAGTGCAACTCTCTAAGATCTAAAACCTCTCCTATGACCACATATCAATCTAATGTTCCCAGCAAACTTAGTGTATTTTGAGTGCTCATCATGACTGTCCCAAATCATAAGATGTACATTGATTGTTTAGCCAAATGTTTAGAGTGCCTGGAAATGTAGCCCTTGACTCTATTTCTAAAGGTCCAGAAAGTCACTATTAATTGAAGGAAAAATAAAAACCAAATGCAATTACTGCAAAATTTAATAAGAAAATAATTCTGAAATAAAGGCTAGAAATGAAATTGTAGAGATGTTAATCATATTCTATTAATAGCGAACAATAAAATGTCATTCACATGAAGGATATATTTCACAAGTTCTCTCAAGCAACAGCAAGGCCACATGAGACTTAGAAGATGTGAGTGCCCCTAAACAAAAAAAAATGAAGCACATAAGGGGATACTAGGATTGCTGCTCTAATTTTGATTATAGAGGTATGTTGCAAGAATATTATAAAGGAGGGAGAGGTGGAAAAGAAGAGAGCTCTGGGAAAAGACTTGAAGTTCAGGTTGCTGGTAGGTGAAGATAAAGAAAATTAGAGCTGCAAAAGAGGTGCACAATGTCACCTTCATCTTATACCTAGCATTTAAGGCCAACAATGTGCTATGCACTGCTTTACCATTTTCATTGTAACAATGCACTGCTTTACCATTTTCCTGTGAATCTACTATATAATTTTCAGACAAATCTGCCATGATTATCAATAACAGAAAAAAATTTAGATAACTATAGAACCCTGGCAACAGCCAAGCTTTATTAATAGAAGGTCCTTTGAAAGTTAGTCATGCATGGCAGCCCTTGCAAATAGGACACAAATCTTCCCATTGCTAACATTGTCATTGCTGCATTCCTTTTGTACCTGCATATTGAATGTAGGCCCTACTACTTCAAAAAAATTAGCAATTGAATCAGGATAGCACCATCAGGATAGCATGCAATTCAATGTGGCATGACACAATTATTCCAAATAACTATTATTTGTCACACATCCATAATAAGAAATGTTTCTGACATTAAATTCTGACATTACAAATTCAACTCTTTTTACAATTTTCATGATGGCATCACAATAAAATTTCTCATTCTTTGCCATGACCTTTCCTTCATGCTAAAATGTTAAGTTGCTTCAATGTTGACAACCTCAATGAAAAGAACATTGAAAAACAATTTAGAACACCAAATAAATTGAAATGTTTTCAGATTATTGGTTCATTTTTAGCATACAGCTTCCTATATTTCTCTGCATTGGTTATTGTAATAGGCTCAGATTTTACTCATCAAACGCAGATGAAAAAGAAGCTGCTTCCAGTCATTCACAATGTACATTTTAAGTAAGAAAACCTCCAATGGTCTGAAAAAAATGCTGAACTGTAAAGACAAGAATGAAATTCTCTATGAAATGATGCAAATTTTTTTCATTTTGCCTGCCATCAGTATTTTGGATTAATTACTTTACTTAATTGAGTTTCCATCTCTCTTTGCTGTTCTGCATACTCTGCAGCCTTTTAAAACCTCAGGATTTGAATACTGTAGCGAGACATGAAACATGCATTGCTTATTAACTTCTGTGCTGCCAGAACTCTGTTTAGTTGTTTTAAAAAAAACAGTATCAATTAATTTTGATTCAGATGCATCCTTGTTCACTTTGATGAAAGGTTCTATGAGTAGTCACCTGGACCTTATTTAAATATGATACAGTACAAACATATTGTAGTGTAAACATGCTATAACTTTTTCCACAACCTTATGTGATGAGGTATGGCATAGTGTATGTCAATGGAGTGAAAATCAAAAATAAAACTGCAGATTTTGGAAAACTCAAACAAAACAGAAAATGCTGGCAATACATCTGTGGGAAGACAGACAGAGTTAACGTTTCAGGTCAAAGACCCTTCGTCAGAACTGAAAAGGAAACAAAAGAAGCATGTAGAGCTGCAGAGAGGGTGGGGGAGGGGGAATGTCTCTGACAGGGTGAAACCTGGGTGACAATGGCGATGAGCTGTAAACAAGGTTATCTGGTCAATGAGTGAATGGGAGCAGATAGAGAGTGGACAAAAGAACATAAGCAAAGTGGACTTTTGCAAAATGCATTGCAGGAGGACATACCCAGCAGGTGAGAAATCAACACGATGATGCTGGAGGAACTCAGCAGGCCAGGCAGCATCCGTGGAGAAAAGCAGGTGGTCAATGTTTCAGGTCAGGAACCTTCCTCAGGACTGAAGATAGGAAAAGGGGGAAGCAGAGCAGTGATAGGTGGACAAAAGAGGGGAGGCAGGGTGGGCACAAGGTGGTGATAGGTAGATGCAGGTGGAGATAGTGATAGGCAGGTGTGGGGGAGGAGGGGAGAGCAGATCCACTGGGGGAGGGTCAAAGGTAAGGAGAGAAAGGAAAAAAGAGATAGGCTAGGAAAGGGAAGGAGAGAAGAAGCATGGTGGGGCAGGGGTGTTGTGGGGAAGGGGGTGGGGATTACCTGAAGTGGGAGAATTCAATGTTCATGCTGTTAGGCTGCAAGGTTCCAAGACGGAAAATGAGGTGCTGTTCCTCCGGTTCGCGCTTGGAATTCTCCTGGCAGTTGAGGAGGCTGAGGACTGATATATCAGTGATAGTGTGGGAGAGGGAGTTGAAGTGACTGGCAACAGGGAGATGCAGATCACGGTTACGGACAGAGCGCAGGTGTTCTGCGAAACGGTCACCTAGTCTGCGTTTGGTCTCACCAATGTAGAGGAAGCCACACTTGCATGAACAGCACGAACATTGAGTTCTCCCACTTTAAATAATCCCCACCTCCCTTCCCCACAACCTGCTTTTCTCCACAGATGCTGCCTGGCCTGCTGAGTTCTTCCAGCATCAGAGTGTTTTTCATCCAGATTCCAGCATCTGCAGTCCTTTGTTTCTTTTGGTGAGAAATCAAGTCTGCAGAGGCAACCCTGAGCTTCCCTTTGCCTGTCACTTTAATTCCACATCCCACTCCCACTCTGACCTATTGATCTGTGGCCTCCTGCAGTGTCACAGTGAGGCCCAATACAAGTTTGAGGAAGTTCTGACAAAGGGTCTTCGACCTGAAACGTTACCTCTGTTTCTCTTCCTAAAGATGTAGCCTGACCTGCTGAGTATTTCCAGCATTTGCTGTATGACAATGGAAGAGTTTGGAATATTGACTGTTAGAGGTTGTTTTTATTGCACTTTTCATAGTCAAGATCTCCAAAAGCACATGAAGTACACTAACTTAAGATGGAGCATTCAAGGAATAATGAAGCACTGTTTAAGTATGGTAATCATTCAGAGTAGATAACAAGGCAGTCAATTTGCTCACAGTAAGGTTAATTACATTTTACAAAAAAATGAAATTAATCATATTGCAGAAATGTGAAATGAATGATGAAGATTCTCTTTGCTCTGTTTTATTCTTAATTATTGTATCAAATTTTAACAACATATTTGAGATATTGAGGTACTTTTACCCAGTCACAATTATTCATATGTATAAATATCTCTGCAGGCAAACAAGAGAAATTCACTGGCAAATTTGATTATATGCCCTATTCTTTTACAACTATGACAGCTCAAAGACCAAAGCATAATTCTGCAACAAAATCAAACAATTTGCCTTACTCCTATTCATAATGTTACATCATGGTGCATCTGCTTTGCCATGCACATCCACAATTAAGTATTTTATATACCTTAACAATCTTCAAAGTTTTGAATAGTTTTCTTTTCAATCTTTTTATTAGTTTCCAAATTAATACAGATTAATATATAACATCAATGTTTGTACATGTAATACAAAGAGATCAGGAGAACAATGGCATAGATAATCATAAAGAATAACAAAATATTAAAAAAATCTGTAGATCCCATGATCTCTTAGTAAATGAATATAATGTAAAAGAAAGGAAAGAAAAAGATTTATTGCGTATATAAAAGAAAAGAAAAAAAATCCCCAAATCAATAAGAAACATTATAAACAAAATATCAAACCAAACTAAAAAGAAAAATTTCAAAAAAAAACAAAAAAAAGAAAAAAAAAGACCGGACTGAAATTTCTCAATAGAAACAGAGCAATATTATGTCGTCAACTCCATTCCTCTAAATTGGAAAGTTATTGAAGAGGGATCTATATCATGTGAAAATATTGAATAAATGGACTCCAAATATCTTCAAATTTAAGCGAAGGATCAACAGTACCACTCCTAATTTTTTCCAAGTTTAAACATGATATAGTTTGAGAGAACCATTGAAAAGTAGTAGGGGGTATTGGATCCTTCCATTTAAGCAAAATGGATCGTTTGGCCATTAATGTAACAAAAGCAATCATACGGTTAGCGGAAGGAGATAAATGGCCAGACTCTATCCTTGGTAATCCAAAAATTGCAGTGATAGGGTGAGGTTGTAAATCAATATTCAATACAGTTGAAATAATGTTAAAAATGTCTTTCCAGTATTTTTCCAAAAGAGGACAGGACCAAAGCATATGTGTCAGAGAAGCCACATTTGATTTACATCTGTCACATATAGGATTTATATGGTGATAAAAATGGGCCAGCTTATCTTTTGACATATGGGTCCTGTGAACTACATTAAACTGTACCAAAGAATGTCTGACACACATTGAAGATGTATTAACTAAATGGAGAATTTTCTTCCATGTCTCTGTAGGTACAGATGTTTGGAGTTCACTTTCCCATTCATTCTTAATTTTGTCCAGTGATTCTGGATGTATTTTCATAATTAAATCATAGATTGTTGCTATCAAGCCCTTCTGATAAGGATTAAGACCTAAAATTTTTTCCGTAATTTCAGTTTTGTAAGGTGTCGGAAAAGAGGGTATCGTAGCTTTTAAAAAATTTCTAATCTGCAAATATTGAAAGAAGTGAGATCTAGACAAATTGTATTTATTAAACAGTTGTTCAAAAGATGAAAAACAGTTATCAATGAATAAATCATGAAAACATACTATTCCCTTCCTTTTCCATATAGAAAAAGCTGATTCAACTCTGGATGGTTGAAAAAAAAGTAGATTGAATGGGACTTGACAAGTAAAATTTATTCAATCCAAAAAATTCACGAAATTGAAACATATTCGTATTGTATGTTTAACTATTAGGTTAATCATATGTTTACTTAATTTGGTAAGTGCAAAAGAGAGTGAAGCTCCTAAAATAGAAACTAATGAAAATCCAAGTACTGATTGACGCTCAAGGTGTACCCATTTGGGACATTGAATTACATCTAAATCTTGTATCCAAAAAATTAAATGAATAGTTTTCATACTGACAAAATTAGTAGCCTTTAAAAAATTGTGAAAGAGAAAACATGTAGATCATTGTTAGTTACTTGCAGTAACTCAAAGAACGAAGCATGGAACAAAAACACTAAAAGCAATAACTTAGCAGATACATGATTATAGAAAAACGAACATTCGTTTCTCTGCACCATAATTTCAATGTACAATAAAGTTGAAACATTTCCTCAACGACTAAAATTCAAATTCATTTTTTAATATGTTAACTGGGAACAGCTGTTCATCCGACATTAAACCTTAACTATCATTTGCATTGCTCACTGAATTATTAACAATTTCCCAGATAAGGGAGCAGCTCAGAACCAAAATTATGCTGGAAATGTTCAACATGTTGGGCAGCATCAATGGAGAGAGAAAGAGCTGCCTTTCTGATGAAAAATCCCTGACGTGAGATGTAATATAACTTGGATGTTATACTATAAAACACAACTGAATCTTGAATCTTAATTAGACTAAATAAAGCAAATCTTACAGTATAACACTAATTATTCATAAATACCTACTAGTAACCAAGAACATTTGTTCAAATAATATGTTAAAATTAACAACACATAACAATAGTTCAGCTGAATTCAAAGCACTTTTACTTGAGAAAGAACATTGATAGAATTAAGAACTCCAATAATTAAGTCTAATTTGGATTGATTGGTCTAATGAACTGAAAGCTATGTATGCAAGAGTTCTCCTTTAAATATAATTCAAAGAATATTCTGGTGTAGAAAGCCAGGGGTATATTTCCCACCAATTGTTAAACATCTTGATATTTGAGAATTGTGCTATAAGAGGGAAATAGGGGAACAAATTAGTATTCATATACCTCATATTTAGAATCTTCCACCAGTTGTTATAAACATATACTGCCATTAATTGAAAAAAGAGCTCTTGTCTATTATTATCTATGAAGAAAAATGCTGTCATATCCACTGAAGTGGAAGGGTAATGAAAACAAAGAGGGAGTTTATGATTATTTGCAGCACTGAATTTATACTGTAACACCACGGGTAGATTTGGAAACATCAACAAGATATGGGCAATGTCCTTGACATTTTAATGCACCAGTAAAGACTTGCTACATGGTTCTTGTACAGCATTGTAATGACCATTTGAGTCATGGGTTCGTCATTGCAACTGAACCAGCATTGTACCTTTTCCTTTGCAAGTTATGGTGGGGGTTCGGAAGTGGGGGTCAGATTCATTATTGGAAGAGTGAGGCTGGGGAAGAGTGATTGGATCAGCCATGTGAGGATTGCAACATGAGTTCAGCTATCAGAGAACTGAAGTCAGAGGAGTGTGCAAGTTGGGTTGGCCATCGATCTAGGCTGTTTTAGGTCAGGTTTGCCATCAAAAGATTAGAGCCTGATGGGTGGTGGTGGGAGATGGAGGGGTTTGAATCCGGTGGACTTCAGAGGATTGGGCTTGGATTGGCAGAGGGAATCAAGTTATTGGGTATGGAAGGGTGGAGACCATCAGGAAGTAGAAGATAGAAGCTTTGAAGGGTTAGAGAACTGGGAATATAGAAGGAATTAGGGAAGCCATTAGGAAATCAGAAGTTGGAGACTGAAATTAGTGGGTGGGTTGTAAAGAGTGGGAGAAGATAGTACTATAAAGGGGGAAGAGCCCAAAGGAAAGAAAATTGGTGGGACCTCTTTACGTATCAGTTCATGCTCTTTGGAATATGTATCTAATTCTCCCAGCAATGCTGTAAAAGGTCCACTGCACTGTAAAAGGGAATGACACCAGTTAACGTGTACCTGATGTGAAAATCGTTTCACATGCCCACCAGCCAAATTTCCACAGTGATGCAATATAATCCAGAAATGCTTATCAATTGGTTTCACACCCTTTTGTGCTCTAACAAGAAGCACCACATGGTTGAGCATCTACTCCAGGATTCATTTGAGTCTCAAGGAATGGGTACAGTAGTATACTGTTTTGTAGCAATGTGATAATAAAGAGTAAACTGAAAGCAAAACATACCTGGCAATCACTCATACAACAAACTACCCTCAGGAAGAGATATATTGAAAAAGAATCAGCTGGAAAACATGAAGGAGATGCACCACCTGGAGCACACACATCTCCGGAGTTACCCAGCTGTCCACAGTGGACACCAGAGTACTCCACTTGTTTGCCACAGGCACCTACAGGGACATTGCCACTGTTGTGCATTGCACAGTCCATTAACTGAACTGCAGCTTTTGTTCCATGCACACAAACAAATAAATTTTAGCGATAATTGGTAGCAACAACAAATGCAGTTTTCCCTGTTTGCTTATTTTTCTGTTCACTTACTTCTTAACAGCCTAAAACTCCATGATTTCTTCAATCCACCGTAAAATAAACCTATTTCAACAGGTCAGGGCATTGCAGACTTAATACACTATTTGCATTGGTCTGCAAAATGCACAACCAGTTTAATGACACTGCCGTATGTTGTGCTAAACATAAATCAGATACACCAACAGAAATGACAGTGAGTCTCCAGCTGATTGTTTTCGCTCCCAGTCACTCACACTGCAGCAAACCCCCATCCACATTCAGCTGCATAATTCTCTTGAAGGAAGCAAAAAAATACAAAAATTGAAATTGTAATTCAGAGGAAAAATACCATAAAATCTATTCCTGATCCTTGGAAACTATCAAAGAATACTAAAAATTAATTCCAGAGTTGGTGTATTGGGGATAGGAGAGATGGTACTGATAAAAAGTTTCTATATCAGTGACACTCAAGTTTTGCCACCGTGTACCAAATGTAATGCTGTTACCATTTTTACAGTTGTAAAGTTTGACCAACTGTTCTCTGTATGTGGCTGCAAAGTTTTGGTGTAGACAATTCCATAAGCTTTCTATCTCTGTGCAGAAAGCTACTGTAAGAAATGCTGCTTTGCGCGATGTAACATAAATAAAGTACCTTCGTTAGTTCAAAGTACCGCTATCTCCAGCATCTTAATGAGTGAATGAAATAGGATACTGAGACCTATCTCCTTGTGCTGTTCTTCCTTCTCTTCCTCCATGCCCACTTCTTTTAGCCTTGGTGATGGCAAGGCCTGGTCCTTCAGTTCAGCAAAATTATTCAATGAAAAAGCACAAAATTTGAAGCAGGATCGAGAATGCGACAGTCTTTCTGAATTGTATTGACAATGAAAGTATGGTTTGAGTGTGTCATTTATCTGCTAGGTTATACTTCAACTGGTGTATGCACAGACATGGAGCATACATGTCTGTGCTCAGGCTCCTGCCTTAGGCTACTGCCAACCTCTTGGCTTTGGGCCTGATCAGTGTAAAGGCAATACAGGGGACTTATGCAGGATGAATGCATTTTCACTGCTAACATGCTTAGTGCTACTTGATGAACTGCCAGTGGTCACAAGCAAATGCATTCATCGATTCATCACACTCCACTGAAAATGTTGCTGTACTGGTGAAGGGGAACATACAAGATGATGTGGGTACTGTCAATGGAACTTGAGGGAGTCTACAATGTGGGCTAATCATCTTGCATTCTTATCCTGTTTTGCCTTGTCTGCTGGTAATGTATGTATCTTCTTCCTGATGTAGACAGCTTCTATCTCCTTCTGGAGATAGTGATTCATAGAAAAGATCAAGGATTATTTCTATGTCTCTTATTGGAGCACGACATAACATTCAATGCATAGCTGGCACCTCAGCCACAAGCAATATCGCACATTCTCAAATTCCAGGCTTCATTTGTGGCTTCAAGGAGATGACATAGCTTGGTGGCCACCTTCTCGGTAAAGTATGAGTTCCTCACTCGCTGCATGTTGTTTCAGTGAGATATGAGAATGACTTGCTGAATATGTGTTGCATAGTCTCGCGCACAGTGCTTCCTTCTTCTGCTGTCTCCCATCTTTTCATTGCTCCTCTACTCCTCCTCCTGTCATTCAGACAGAACCAGCAGACGACCTCTGACCAGAATCAATTCCTTCCTTTGCATTTAAGACCAGTCCAGCACAAACTCAAAGTTGTTATCAAAATTCAGAATTTTCTTGTGAAAATGAGAAATAAAATAACAAACTGAATCTGAGGAAACTAATCAGCATCTAAATTGAACAGAGAGGATGTGCCCTTTAAGGAACTGTCCTGCAGCGCTCCTGCCAACTGTTGGTATCAAAAACTGCTGAAAGAGCTTAACATGCATTGAACCAGGCCAGAGAGCAGATCCAATCTATAAAAAGGCAAAAATGCAAGTGGAAGACCATTATTCAAATGTATTTTTGAAGTTTTTGTGCGGATTTGCTGTACTTCTTGGATGTCTGCAATATATCTAAGAAGCACATCAAGTACACACAAAACTTCAAATCCAATATGGCTGTCAACTATTTCTGCCACAGGAAAGATCATGGAGATTGGACCCTTAGGAACCTGCCTGAGACCTAAAGCAATCAATGTGGTTGGAATTTAGCAATTATATATTTATAAATCAACTATCTTTTAAATCTCTTTCAGTACTTCTACAGGATATAAACAAACAATGTACTTAAGCATATCATTTTGAAACAAAGATCCTTTCACATCAAATGCATTTTCGGTATTTGTTTCACGCTTTCTCTATTAATATGAGCTTTAATTTCACTGCACCTTCAGATATTTAGAATTTCTGTGACAAAACAACATCAGTTCTGATCTTCTTCATTCAGTTACAAACTACATTAATGCTCGTTAAGCTATTGTTTAAAGATGAAGTAATGAAAATCCCATTATTCCAAGCAAATTAAATTAGAATAGTTTGAAAACCTACGAAGAATTTTGTTCTTTCACTTTAGCATCAGTTATATAGTACTTTCCTTTGAACAGCCAATGGATTATACTCCAAAGTACAGAATAAAATGAATGGTTCCTATTCACTCTCAACAATTCAGTTTGATGTGGTGATGCCTGTGTCCTTGAAAGTTAAGTCAGCAAACTACTTCATTCCTAACAAGGCCACTGAGCATTTAACTGAAGAAAAGGACCAATAGTTACAGTCAGCAGATTATGAACTCATTGAACAAGGTTAAAATGCAATGTTTCTTCCACAAAGCAGTTTTAGTGGTGTACTTTATCCTTGAACTTTGAATATGCAGCCTACTTGCTGAAGCGTGGAAGGTATTGCTGTGCTAAGAACTTTATTTCTGAACACAGCTATTATATTGGTATGTCTTTCAGGATGTGAAGTAATTCTTTTATTAATTCTTGAGATGTGGACATCATTGGGAAGGCTAATATTTATAACATATTGTAATCTCAATGTGATTCATCCTCTGCTGTTTTCAGACAGTATTCATTCAATCCTGACTTTTATTTTGCCTTCGGATCTATAATATGAGAAGATTCGATTCATTTTATGTGGAACACTATTGAGTCACAGATTTTTTTCTGCATTTGCTACAAGCAGGGGTGGGGGTAGTGGATGCAAGGAGTCAGTAATCAAAAGGATGAAGATTTAAGATAATTAGCAAAAGGAGTAGAGGAGAGATGATTTACAATGCAAGTTATAATGCTGTGAATACACTGGCTGATAGGCAGATGGAAGCTGATTCAATAATAACTTCCAAAAAGAAATATGATAAATATTTGAAAAGGAAAAAAATTACAGGGCTATGGTGAAAAACCAGGAGAGTGGCACTAATTGGATAGTTCTTTCAAAAAGTTTGCACAGTTATAATGGATTGAATAGCCTACTTCTGTGCTGCATCATTCTATATTGTTTGTCTTATAAGGGTTGTTCTTAACATATATCAAAATGAAATTTTAAAAATTGGATTGTTTAGCATAAATGGCACCACAGGGTCAATAAAATGGTAATTTGCTGGAAAGTAGAGCTTGCAGGTTGTGGGCAAGAAGGTTCAGGACTAATGCAGCATGGAAGTCAGCCAGCCTCAAACTAACAAAACCAAAGTTATGATATCAGGTGCAGAAAAATAACACTGCTGAGATGGTATGCTTTGTTAGTTAGATTAATGGAACACAACAAACTATTCTGTGTGTTTTCTATTAATTTGACACTTTTTTCAGTAAGCAACTGCTATTGTTACGTAGAACTAATGGTGTCAAATAACAGATTTGCTAGGGTGCAGATGGATAGTTACTTCACACTCTTACAGAGCTATTAATGATTAAAATCCTTTAAAGGCTTTTCATGAAACCCATGAGAGATTTAAGTAATCAAGATAAAGAGATGGCTCTTCTTGATCATCTGTTTTGCATAGAGTGAGCATCCATTCTTTCCACACTGTGCTGCATCAGAAAATTACTTAAACTCTGGTGGGTTACATTAATTTCACAGTAGAGAAACTCCATACCAAATGTGATAAAAAACATATTGAAGAACTGCATTTTTTTTAAGGAAAAGCCCAGTAATTTCCAAAAGACAAGGGCATGCCATTAAATATATTAGCCTCTAAATCATCAGTACTGCTACTGAATAACTTATAAGTAGTAACAGTATTTAACAGCTAGCTGATGTGAAGAACGTAAAGAATCTGACATCTAGTTAGTCTCAACACTCTTAAATTAAATAATGATTGCACTTTGCTCCTTACATATCTTTGGATAGGACATTCTTAGTGATATGATCTTGTTCTTAGGCAGTTCCTCAGGGTCGAGCATGACTTGCTTCCACTCTATTTCGCTGGGCCCTGAGGTCGCTGAAGAATCCTGTGTGGTATTTTCAGACTCTGCCACAGGAGGGGGAGGTGGTGCTTGACAGGGTGAGATCTGTGCTCCCTCTGCCGTTTGTAAATAGACTTTGTGTAGGATGCCTATGGCTCTGAAGCATAAAGGAGTGTGAGGATCACCACTGCGTGGTCGACCACAAGCCTGGGACTTGGTTTAAGGACTTGGTCTTTGAACATCCTTTTCCTCATTTAGCTGAAGGTTATACTGCAGTGGAGATGGTGATGCATTTCTTCATCAAAATATGCCTTCAATGAGAAATGGCTCCCAAGATATGGAAAGTGATCCAGGGTCCTACCAAAGATCTTTATTTTCAGGTGTGGCATTGTGTGGCATTGACAATTAGTGGAGTACCCTTTTCTCCTGGATGTTCAGTATAGATGATTCGGAGGAGGAGTCAGTTATGACTTGGAGCTCAGTCTCATAAATGCAAACATTGCTTATGTACAGTAATTCAATACCTGAGGGTTGAGGTGATTATGGAGTGGAGCAAATGAAGGTTGAATAGTCATCCACTCATTCCTGTAGATTAACTTCAGTCTAACTATGAGTTTGTTGAGATGCGATGTGGTATTGCAGTGAGGAAGATTAGAGGGTTACAGCAATATTAAATCTTTGCTTGAACAAAATATATATTGTGATTGGGTGTACGGCAGACCCATAAGTTAGGGCAACAACTTGCATGTCATTGCTTACTACATGTAAGGAATTTCTAGCCAAATTTGAGAAGTATTCTCTATTATCACTCTCCACTGAAGTCATAATGGTGAGGCTAACAGCACTGTTTCTAAAACACAAATAATTCCAGCAACCTGATTTGATCAATCACTACAATGGAAACTAAGGTGTTATTTGTCTTCTCATTTGACTGAATTCAGTACTGCAAGTATGATTGCACTAACTCATCTCAAAAATAGAGTTAGCTTCTGATTAGCAACAGAGCTGAGAAAAAAATTATAGAAATATTACTCATATGGTCTACAGAATACAATGATTCTAGGAGCATGGGAAAGATAGCTAGTAAATGTGAAATGTAAGTTACAAGTTTAGACGGGGACCTTGCACAACCATTTGGAAGATAGGGAAAGTGCATATTGTGCAGGATCTATATTTGTGACTTACTGAATTAAATACAGTCAGAACAAATTATGCAAGGTGTATGGAGGCAGTGAGTATGATGGGCCAAACTGCATTTTCTTGTTCCAAGCTTTCTTAGCTTCTTACGTCCTTATGATGCATTTAATTCACTCCAGGGAATGAAAACCTTGTAAGTGGGGCAATACTGCACTTTATTCCTTGATTCTAAATATTAACCTTATAAACTATGGATGATAGAGATAAAGTTGATGATCTCAGTGATTTCTCAGCTTCAAATTAAAGCCTGAAGAATGAGTTGCTCAGACTCCTAATCCCAACACTATAGAATTGATCAGAAAACCCATTACTTTTCAGAGAATTCCTTCATCCATCATCAGTTCAAAGTGTATATCTGACTGTTTAAGTGAGCAGTCATAGCATGCTTTCAGTCCTTCCTTTCACAGTATATTCTGAAGGTGATAAAATTGGCAGTGGAAAGAATCCTAAACCATCCTGGCACAATCAACTTCCTGCTCCATAACTTCTGTATTTCTCTGTTACATTATGGCTCATTTTAGATGCAGCATTTCTGCATTAGCATCGAGGGGAAAGTATTTTCTTTCAGTTCCAGCACAAACCCAGCACCATAATTAGTAACTAGAATGTGGGAGGACACATTAATAAATAGGGGAGGAGGGGGACGGCCAATTTCTCATTAACAACTGTCATCAAAATTACCTTGAAGTAATAACTTGATCTCAATGTTTTACATGATCAGAAGCAAATACTCAAATCACAGCAAAAAGAATATATTTTGAATAACAGTAATGCTATAGGAAATAGCAATGAAGCAGGAGCCTGATATTTCGGCCTCGTGCTTATTTTGCCATTCAGCAAGACCACAGCTGATCTTTCATTTCAGTACCTCTTTCTTCAATAACCCCAATTTCCCCTAATATCCAAAAACCTACAAACTTATGTCTTGAAAATTCAACATTATTTTTAACTTTCAATAGGAATGTAGCATGTATAGAGATACAAGAGACTATTTCAGTTCTTCTCAATGAAAACCAAAGTCCTTTCTTTATCAATTTCTGAAATAGAACATAGAACATAGAACAGTACAGCACAGAACAGGCCCTTCGGCTCACAATGTTGTGCCGACATAGCTAATCCCTTCTACCTACAGAATGCCCATATCCCTCTATTTTCCTCTCATTCATGTGCCCATCCAAGCCTCTCTTAAAAGCTCCCAATGAATTTGCCTCCACCACCCTATCAGGCAATGCATTCCAGGCATCCACCACTCTCTGAGTAAAAAAACTTACCCCTCACATCTCTTCTGAACCTACCCCCTCTCACCTTAAATGCATGCCCTCTGGTATTGGATCACTCAATAATGGGGAAAAGATATTGCTTGTCCACCCTTTCTATGCCCCTCATAGTTTTATGCACTTCAACAAATTATCCCTCAGCCTCCGCTGCTCCAGAGAAAAGAGCCCAAGTTTGTCCAGCCTCTTCTGATAGCACATGCCCTCTAATCCAAGCAGCATCCTAGTAAACCTCCTCTGCACCCTCTCTAAAGCCTCAACATCCTTCCTGTAGTGAGGTGACCAGAATTGCATGCAATACTCTAAATGCGGTCTAACCAGAGTTCTATAGAGATGCATCATATTTTCTTGACTCCTATACTCAATACCTCAATTAATGAAAGCAAACATTCCATAAGCCTTCTTAACCACCCTATCTACCTATGTAGTCACTTTCATTGAGCCATGGACTTGCACCCCAAGGTCTCTCTGCTCTTCAACACTGTTAAGGGTCTTGCCCTTTAGAGTGTACTGCCTCTTGACATTAGTCCTACCAAAATGCAACACCTCACATTTATCCGGCTTAAGCTCCATCTGTCATTTCTCTGCCCACATCTGCAGCTGATCTATATCATGCTGTATCTGTCATCAGTCTTCCACACTATTCACAGATCCACCAACCTTGGTATCGTCTGCAAACTTACTAACCCACCCATCAACATACTTATCCAGGTCATTTATGTACATCACAAACAGCAGAGGTCCCAGTACGGATCCCTGCAGAACACCACTACTCACAGGTCTCTTCAACCACCACCCTCTTCTACGGGCAAGCCAGTTCTGATCCACACAGCTAATTCTCCACTGACCCCATGCATGAGAACTTTCTTGATTAACCTATTATGCGGGACCTTGTCAAATGCCTTATAGATGAAGTCCATATAGATGACATCCACAGCTCTACCTTCATCAACCTCTCTTGTCACCTTGTCAAAAAACTCAACCAGTTTAGTAAGACATGACTTGCCCCGCACAAAGCCATGCTGGCTTTCCCTAATCAAGCCATTGGATTCCAGATGCTCATATATCCTATCTCTAAGAATTTTCTCCAGCGATTTCCCTACAACTGACTTGAGACTCACTGGTCTATGGTTCCCCAGATTTTCCCTTGTTCCTTTCTTAAATAGAGGAACAACATTAGCCACACGCCAGTCCTCCAGGACCTCACCCATGGTTAAAGAGGACACAAAGATACTGGTTAAGGCCCCAGCAATTTCCTCTCTCACCTCCCTCAGTAACTTGGGGTATATCCCATCGGGCCCCAGGGACCTATCCACCCTAATACTGTTTAGGAGACCTAACACTACCTTGACCTCAAAATGCCCTAACATGTTTATGCCCTCATTTCCAATTTCTGCATCCCGCATGTCCCTTTCCTGGGTAAATACTGAAGAGAAATACTCATTCAGAACCTCACCCACATCCTCTGCATCTAAACATAGATTGCATTTTTTTATCCTTAAGTGGTCCTACCCTTTCCCTCATTATCCTCTTATTCCTTACGTAGGTATAGAATGCCTTTGGATTCTCCTTAATCCTACTTGCTAAGGACTTTTCATGGTCTTCCCTGGCTTTCCTAATTCTTTTTTTTGAGTTCACTTCTAGCTTCTTTATAGTCCTCACGTGCTCTATCTGATCCTAACTTCCGAAGCTCTACATACTTGTCCTTTTTCTTCTTGACTAAGTTCGTCAGTTCTCTGGACATCCAAGGTTCCCTTATTTTGCCATTCATGTCCTTCTTTCTAATCGAGACATACCTATCTTGTACCCTATGTATTTGATCCTTAAACACTTTCCACATGTTCGACATGGACTTGCCAGCAAAAAGGTGTTCCCAGTTTACTCTACCTAGTTCCTGCCTTATGCCTTCATAATTAGCCTTGCTCCAATTTAAAACCCTCCCGCTATCCCCATACCTATCCTTATCTATAGCTATCCTGATAGTTAATGAGCTGTGGTCACTGTTCCCCAATTGCTCACCCACTGATAGGTGTGTCACCCGGCCAGGCTCATTACCCAACACCAGGTCCAGAAAAGCCTCTCCCCCTTGTTGGACTGTCAACATATTGACTTAAGAACCCCTCCTGGATACACCTAACAAATTCTGCCCCATCTAACCCTCTTGAACTAAAAAGGTCCCAATTTATAACAGGGAAGTTGAAGTCTTCCATGACCACAACCCTGTAATTTCTACACATTTCCTTAATCTGTTTGCATATCTGTTCCTCAATGTCCCGGTGGCTATTGGGAGGTCTATAGCACACCCCCCAAGAGAGTGATTGAACCCTTCCTATTCCTGAGTTCTACCCATATAGACTCTGTGTCCGAGCCCTCCATTATGTCTCCCCGGAGTGCAACTGATATATTATCTGTAATTAGTTTTGCAACTCCTCCCCCTCTTTTACCCACACCCCCTCACGATTCTTCCTAAAACTTTGAAGCCCTGGTACATCCATCACCCATTCCTGTCCCTCCATCAACCAAGTCTCTGTAATGGCCACAACATCATAGTTCCAAGTACTGATCCATGCTCTAGGTTCATCACTCTTGCCCACAATACTCCTAGCATTAAAGTACAAACACTTTAAACCATTTGTCCCATCATATCTGTTATTAGGAATCTGCCTAATACTACATCCCCGGACATCAGCCCTCCTCCCTGGTAGCATTAGCAAACCTCCCAGCCAGGATATTGGTTCCTCTCCAGTTCAGGTGCAACCCGTCCCTCTTGTACAGGTCACCCCTTCCCCAGAAAAGGTTCCAATGATCCAAGAACTTGAAACCCTGCCCCCTGCACCATCTCCCCAGCCACTCATTTGTCTGTGCTATCATCCTGTTCTTTCCTTCACTAGCCTGTGGCACCAGGAGTAATCCAGAGATTACTACCTTGGAGGTCCTGCTCTTCAGCTTTCTTCCTAACTCCCTATACTCATTGCGCAGGACCTCTACCCCTCTCCTGACTATGTCATTGGTATCAATATGCACCATGACCTCTGGCTGCTCACCCTCGCCCTTAAGAATATTCTGCAACAGCTTCAAGACATCCAGGACCCCAGCACCCGGGAGGCAACACACCATCCTGGTGTCTCTTTTGCGGTCGCAGAATCCCCTGTCTGTCCCCCTGGTTCTGAAAACAATGTTTCTATGTGCCCGGAAAGGAAAACTTGCATCTACATCATGCCCTACACAATCTTAGGATGTTAGGATGGAGAATTTTTTGAAGGCCAGTTACTCTTCATATTTGCTAACATCACAGCTAATGTGTATGCATAAAGACCAACAAACAGCACATAGGTCAAATAAATAATAAATAAATAAATTCTTCTGTCTCTGCATCCTCCTATTGGTGCTTGGGTTCAACACCCTTCACCACTCTCTCCAATACTCCCTACCTACAACAATTTGTGCTAAGATTCAGTCACATCTCTCCTCCAGCTTATTGCTCAATCACCACCTTCTCCCAACTCTTTTTGGGAAGCTTAAGGTACAACATGGGAAGTAGATTGGTTGGCAGTGAAGGACAACTGGATCAGAGTTTCCAAGTTATTGCAATCCAGGTCACCAGAGCAAGCTCTGACCATTCTCCCATCATAGTGGATCTCTGTTTAAGTACAAGGTGGGATTATTTTTTTCCTTGAACAAATTGATGCTTGACTATTGTAGTGTTGGTAAAATCTTGGTTTGTAAACTTGTTATAAGTTATTAGTATTGGAACAATTTGCCAATCACAGACCAGTCAAATCTTGAATTCCACGTGGGGGAAAGAACTCATTGGTTTGCTTTAAAAGGAGAACTGTACTGTCTTATTTGAAAAGATATTTATTTTCAGAATAAGAGTGGGAAGGAAG
The DNA here is from genome assembly GCF_009764475.1 of Pristis pectinata. NCBI lineage: Eukaryota > Metazoa > Chordata > Chondrichthyes > Rhinopristiformes > Pristidae > Pristis > Pristis pectinata. The sequence continues at coordinate 61,473,488 of NC_067413.1, forward strand.
CAGTTGTTGAATGAGTAGGAAGAAGATCTTACTTTGTTAAATTGAGAGCATTGTAGACCCCAGCCACTCAACCCAAGCCCAACGAACCTGAATTATAAGTCAGATTTCAACTGGCCCTGCTCAGGGTTGTTCTAGATTTTAGTTCTATACTTGAGCAGACATCTACTCAGTCTAATCTACCCCACTCTAAACTTGCAGTACTCCACTCATCAAGGACCAATCTAATATCTTCAAACCTGCTGCTGTTCTTTGGTAGAGTGACCCACATCTCACGGAGGCTGAATGCCAGCTTTCTGACTCCTCATATCGCGCTCTGGACCCCAACCTCATCACCAAATGTTTCCCAGACAGCCATTGACCTCATTTCTTCTGGAGATCTTCCATCAACAACCTAAAGCTCACAGTTCCACATACACACACAGCCTGTTTCTATCTCCTCCCCGAGATCCACAAGTCAAATTGTTCTGGTATATCCTTCATTTCAGCCCTTTCTTTTCTCACAGATGTAATGCTTCCTATTTTTACTCTATTCTTTCAGCCCTTGTCCAACCTCTTCCTGTTTCCCCTCCACTGTTTTGACAGTTTCCTGGACCCACCTGACTCACTTACATTATGGGTGACACATTTCTCCATATCTTCATCGCACAGTTGGATAGCCTGAAGTCCCTTCACTTTCTGTTTGAACAGCTTCCCCTCCAACATTATTCTGTATCTCTCTCTTTGTCCTCATTCACTCCTTCTATTTACAGCTCCTCCATCACCCTCTCTCATCCAGCACCACCACCACTTGTATCCTTCAGCCTCTCTGGGTCTCCATCTTATTACTGACATTCCTTTGGGCAGGCATGGTAGTGTGGTGGTTAGTGAATGCTATTGCAGCGCCAGTGACCTAGGTTCAATTCCGGCCACTGTCTGTAAGGATTTTTTATGTTCTCCCTGTGTCTGTGTGGGTTTCCTCCAGGTGCTCCGGTTTCCTCCCACATTCCAAAAGACGTACGGGTTAGGAAGTTGTGGGCATGCTATGTTGGCGTCAGAAGCGTGGCGACATTTGCGGGCTGCCCCCAGCACACTCTATGCAAAAGATGCATTTCAGTGTGTGTTTCGATGTACATGTGACTAATAAAGATATTTTATTTTATATTTTATTCTCTCCACCTTGCCCTCTTTGCAACTTAAATCATGTTTCCTAATTCTGATGAAAGGTTGACTGAAAATTTCACTCTCTCCAGATGCAGACTGATCTGCTAAGTATTTCCAGTATGTTCTGTTTTCATTTCGGACCTCTTCACTACCCAGCCCTACATCCCCACAGGTGCTGGACTATCCTGCTCCATGCCAGACTCAGCCAGGTGGAGACAGCAAGCAGAACAATATGGTCATTAATGCTTCTAATGGGTGTAGAGGGCATCCAATTTTCTGTAGTGCAAGGGCATAAAAAATCTTAACCTGTCTCTTAATTTGAATGTACACTGAGAACAGCAAAGACCAGTCATTTTGAAATTATTTTTCAAAACAGACATTTGTTGAATGCTACTGTTTGAGTGGTAATCATGTTCCCTCCAGTTTGTCATTAGTTCTGCAAATGAGAATCTGCATTCATTCAGAGGGGATCAGTTCCAATAACACAGCACTGATAAACCCCTTGCCCTCTGAGAAATAAGCAAAGTTTATCATTCTACTTACTGCTTTTGAAATAAATTTAATTTTACAAATTTAAAAGAGGACATACTGTAGCTCACACATTATTTTTTGTGATGTGCTGTCATGTTATGTTCTATAACTAATCACATGGGGTAATGGGAATGTTGGTTTGTGCTGACCACTTGCATAAAAACAAAGCTGAATATAACTGCAGGGGACCTCTTAAACTATCAAGCAGTAGGACACAACTATGACTTCTTTTGAGACCTCCACTGCTTCAAACCAAGTGCCTTTAGCTGCTGTCACTGCATGCTAAATAAGCCACCAAAGTTACAACCGGTGCCAGCAATGTTGGTCACGTACAAAGTAAATTTGAATTTGCATATTTATGTCTTGTGCAGTACAAGTCATTTGCAATAGAAATTCCACACTTTATGCTTTGGAATTTCTTAATGGTTGTGAAACAGAAAACTGGGCACAGATGGAACTTCAAAATTTCATAAAGAATTCTACATGAACACAGTACCATGAGTTCCATACCCTCCAGACCCTAATCAGTACATGCTATTTGTCTGGTTGAAATAATTCCCTATCTCTCATCAACATGTAGACTATAGCCCATGAGCATCTGCCAAATGAACAATAGTTTGGATGACAGTGAATGCTGGAACCCATTTTCCATTTTTGTCCAAGTTACAAATCTTTTGCTTCTGCATGTTACTGAAATATTATATGTACTTAGTTTTTGATTTACATCCTCCAGACTGGTTTGTCTGTTGTGGACAGGGTCCCAGTGCATTTTGTGGGTTTCACTTCGGCAGACGTCGGGACTTCGGAGCAGATAAGTTTTTCTTTTTTTTATAGGGTCTTTATTATAAGGTTTAGTTTTTATAAGGTTCTTTTTTATAAGTTGTTATATGTTTTAATCGGGAATAGTGGGGACTGGGCTGCGCAGGTGTGTGACGTCAGCAGGTAAGGTGCGGGCAGTTTAAAAAGCAAACTGCCATATCCGGTGGGCAGCGTCGGAGCGGGCAGCTGAGTGAGAGGGAGCAAAGTGGCTGGGCTTTGGCTTAAGGGGCTTCGACATAAAGGGGCAAGGCGGGTGAGTGAGTAGCTGGTAAGTAGGTAAAGGTAAGGTTTTACCTGTTATCTGTTTATAAATTTTTAAGTAGGAAAAACTAGGGAGAAAAAAAAGAATTAGTTCAGATGGAGGACATGGTGGTGTGTTGCAGCTGCTTGATGTGGGAGCTTGTGGACTTGCTGTGGTCCACGATGGCCACATCTGCAGTCAGTGCTTGAGGCTGGAGGAACTTTGGCTCCAACTTGATGAGCTGGAGTTGGAGCTTCAAACACTGCACAGCATCGGGGAGGGGGAGAGTTATGTAGATACTGTACATCTGGAGACAGTCACGGCCCTTACAGCAGATACTTCTGGAGTCCAGGAAGTAGATAGAAGGGTGACTGTCGGGGAGAGAAAAGGGAAAAGAAAACGGACAGGCAGATAGAGCAGAGGACCCCGGAGGCTGTTCCCCTCAATAACAGGTTTTCCGCTTTGGAAGCTGTTGATGGGGATGACCTGCAGGTGCCTAGCAGCAGTAGCCAGGTCTCTGGCACTGGGACCAGTCCTGCTGCTCAGAAGGGAAGGGAAGAGAAGAGGAAGGCAGTAGTGATAGGGGAATCGATAGTCAGGGAAACAGATAGGAGGTTCTGTGGCAGTGAGCATGAATTCCGGATGGTATGTTGCCTCCCAGGTGCCAAGGTCCGGGATGTCACTGATCAGGTCCACAGCATTCTAGAGCAGGAGGGAGAACAGCCAGAAGTCATGGTTCATGTTGGTACCAACGACATAGGTAGGAAGAGGGATGAGGTCCTGAAAAGTGAGTTTAGGGAGCTAGGCGGAAGGCTGAAGAACAGGACCTCAAGGGTAGCAATCTCGGGATTGCTGCCAGTGCCACGCGATAGTGAAGGTAGGAATAGGAGGAGATGGCAGATAAATGCGTGGCTGAAAAGTTGGTGCAGGAGAGAGCGTTTTAGATTTTTGGATCATTGGGATCTCTTCTGGGGAAGGTGGGACCTGTACAGAGAGGACGGGTTACACCCAAACCTGAGGGGGGCCAATATCCTTGCAGCCAGGTTTGCTAGGGTGGTTCAGGAGGCTTTAAACTAGATTGCGAGGGGGAAGGGAATGGGAGGAGTAGGTCAGAGGAAGAAGGGGATGGGGAAAAGTCAGATCTGACAGGTAGAGAGGCTTTGAGGAAGGAGGAGCAGAGTACAGGCTATAAAAGTAGTAAGGCGGATGGGCTAAAGTGCATTTACTTAAATGCAAGAAGCATCAGGAATAAGGGACATGAACTGAGAGCTTGGATAAATACATGGGACTACGATATTGTGGCTATTACAGAGACATGGCTGACATCAGGGCAGGAATGGATATTGAATATTCCTGGTTTTCTGTGTTTTAAAAGGGATAGGGAGTGGGGGAGAAGAGAAGGATGGGTGGAGATACTGGTCAGGGACACTGTTACAGCTGCAGTAAGGGTAGATAATGTAGAAGGATCCTCTCTAGAGTCAATATGTGTGGAAGTTAGGAAGAAGAAAAGGGCAGTTACCCTCCTGGGAGTATTCTATAGGCCCCCTGGTAGCAGTAGGGATGCTGAGGAGCAGATTGGGAGGCAGTTTTTGGAACGATGCGAAAATAACAGGGTTATTATAATGGGAGACTTCAACTTTCCAAATATTGATTGGCACCTACTTAGTGCCAAAGGTTTAGACAGGGCGGAGTTTGTTAAGTGTGTCCAGGACGGATTCCTGTCACAGTATGTTGACAGGCCGACTAGAAGGAATGCCATATTAGATCTAGTTTTAGGTAATGAACCGGGACAGGTGACAGATCTATTGGTGGGTGAGCATTTGGTGGATAGTGACTATTGCTCCATAACCTTTAGAATTATCATGGACAGGGATAGGAGCAAAGAGGACGGGAAGATATTTAATTGGGGAAAGGTGAATTATGAGGCTATAAGGCAAGAACTTGGGAGTGTAAATTGGGGTGACATTTTTGAAGGGAAATGTACTATGGAGATGTGTTTGATGTTCAGGGATCTTTTGCAGGATGTTAGGGATAAATTTGTCCCAGTGAGGCAGAGAAGGAAAGGCAGGGTGAAGGAACCGTGGGTGACGAGAGAGGTGGAACAACTAGTTAGGAAGAAGGCAGCATACATAAGGTGTAAGCAGCAAGGATCAGACAGGGCTCGTAGGAATATAGAGTAGCAAGGAAGGAACTTAAGAAAGGGCTGAGGAGAGCGAGAAGGGGACATGAAAAGGCTTTGGCGAGTAGGGTTAAGGAGAATCCCAAGGCTTTTTTCTCGTACGCAAAGAGCAGAAGGATGGCTATGGTAAAAGTAGGTCTGATTAAAGACAAAGGTGGGAGGATGTGCCTGGAAGCTGTGGAAGTGGATGAGGTTCTCAATGAATACTTCTATTCAGTATTCACCAAGGAGAGGGGTCTTGATGACGCTGAGGACAGTGTTGGTAAGGTTAATGTTCTAGAGTATGTAGATATCAAGAGAGAGGATATGTTGGAATTGTCAGAAAATATTAGGACAGATAAGTCCCCGGGGCCTGATGGAATATTCCCCAGGCTGCTTCATGAGGCGAGGGAGGAGATTGCTGAACCATTGGTTAGGACATTTGAGTCCTCGTTGTCCATGGGGATGGTACCAGAGGATTGGAGGGTGGCGAATGTTGTCCCCTTATTCAAAAAAATGTAGTAGGGACAGTCCAGGGAATTACAGACTGGTGAGCCTTACGTCTGTGGTGGGTAAGCTGTTAGAAAGGATTCTAAGAGATAGGATCTATGATCATTTAGAGAATCATGGACTGATTAGCGACAGCCAGCTTGGCTTTGTGAAGGGAAGATCTTGCCTCACAAGCCTAATAGGGTTATTTGAGGAGGTGACCAGGAAGATTGATGAGGGTAGTGCAGTGGATGTGGTCTACATGGACTTTAGTAAGGCATTTGATAAGGTTCCGCATGGTAGGCTTCTTCAGAAGGTCAGAGGCCAAAGGATCCAGGGAGGCTTGGCAGTGTGGATTCAGAATTGGCTTTCCTGGAGAAAGCAGAGGGCTGTGGTGGAGAGAGTGCATTCAGATTGGAGGGCTGTGACTAGTGGTGTCCCACAGGGATCGGTTCTGGGTCCTCTACTTTTTGTGATATTTATTAACGACTTAGATGAGGGGGTGGAACGGTGGGTTAGCAAGTTTGCAGATGACACAAAGATCGGTGGTGTTCTAGATAGTGTGGAGGGCTGTCGAAGCTTACAGAGGGATATTGATAGGATGCAGATCTCGCCTGACAAGTGGCAGATGGAGTTCAATCCGGAGAAGTGTGAGGTAGTACACTTTGGAAGGACAAACTCCAAGGTGGAGTACAAGGTAAATGGCAGGATTTTGGGCAGTGTAGAGGAGCAGAGGGATCTGGGGGCTCATATCCACAGATCACTGAAAGTAGCCTCACAGGTAGATAGGGTAGTTAAGAAAGCCTATGGGATGTTTGCTTTCATAAGTCGGGGGATCGAGTTTAAGAGCAGCGAAGTGATGATGCAGCTTTACAAAACTCTGGTTAGGCTACACTTAGAGTACTGTGTCCAGTTCTGGTTGCCTCATTATAGGAAGGATGTGGAAGCATTGGAAAGGGTGCAGAGGAGATTTACCAGGATGCTGCCTGGATTGGAGAGTATGGATTATGAAGAGAGACTAAAGGAGCTAGGCCTGTTCTCATTGGAGAGAAGGAGGATCAGGGGAGACATGATAGAGGTATACAAGATATTGAGAGGAACTGATAAAGTGGACAACCAGTGCCTCTTTCCCAGGGCACCAATGCTCAAAACAAGAGGACATGGCTTTAAGGTAATGAGTGGGAAGTTCAAGGGAGATGTCAGAGGGAGGTTTTTCACCCAGAGAGTGGTTGGTGCATGGAATGCACTGCCTGGGGTGGTGGTGGAGGCTGATACGTTGGACAAGTTCAAGAGATTGTTAGATAAACATATGGAGGAATTTAAGATAGCAGGATATGTGGGAGGAAGGGGTTAGATAGTCTTAGGTGTGGTTTGAAGGGCGGCACAACATGGTGGGCCGAAGGGCCTGTATTGTGCTCTATTGTTCTATGGTTCTATTACAACCAAACAGAGTTTACTGCTGATACCTGCATCCACTGAGATCCTGCCAGACTGCGCAGGGAGTCGAGGTATTGCCATTTTTTCACACTTTTCGTTGAGCACTTTGCCATAAATTTAAGCTAAGGAGCTATGTTCAAGGATATTATAATCGTACTCATTCTCTATTTTAGATACACAGACAATATTGATTTGCTGCCTCTGAAAATGAAAAGCAACTTCTCTGTGATAATCAAAACACATGAAGTTGTTCTGTTTGCTCTTTTCGTGAGTATGGCAATCAGTTTGTTAGAACGGTGGCCAATGGAACTTCATTAGTGTGACTCAACACCATTATTATTAATATTACGCATTGTCTCTCTGGCCTGTGATTCTCATTTAACGGATATTTTTGTTAAATTCAATTTATATCTTGATTGTAGGCTCAAGTGGGACTAGCATTCAGAATTAATATTTCCCTGGCTAGGCAGCATCTGTGAAGAAAAGCAGGTGGTCAACGTTTTGGGTCAGGACCCTTCTTCAGGACTGAAGATGGGAAAAGGGAAAGCCCCATATTTTAGACGGAAAAGCAGATCAGTGAAAGGTGGACAAAAGAGGGGAGGCGGGGTGGGCGCAGGGTGGTGATAGGTAGATGCAGGTAAGAGATAGTGATAGACAGGTGCAGGGGAGGAGAGGAGAGCAGATCCACCGGGGGATGGGTCAAAGGTAAGGAGAGAAAAAAAAACGGTAGACTTAGAGATAGGCTTGGAAAGGGAAGAAACGAAGTGGCATGGTTGGGGATGTGTGTGTGGGTCGCGGTTACGGACAGAGCGCAGGTGTTCTGCGAAACAGTCACCTAGTCTGTGTTTGGTCTCACCAATGTAGAGGAGGCCACACTTGGAGCAGCGAATGCAGTAGATGATATTAGGGGAGGTGCAGGTGAACCTCTGTCACACCTGAAAGGACTGTTTGGGTCCCTGGATGGAGGTGATGGAGGTGGTGTAGGGGCAGTGGAAAGTTCCTGGGGTGGGAGTGGGATGGGTGGGGTGGGGGAGGAGTGAACTAGGGAGTCGTGGAGAGAGTGGTTCCTGCGAAAGGCAGAAAGGGGTGGGGAGGGGAAGATATGCTTGGTGGTGATGATGGCAGAAGTGGCGGAGAATGATGTATTGGATATGCAGGCTGGTAGGATGAAATGTGAGAAGAAGTGGGACCCTATCTCTGTTGGGTCTGCGAGGTCAGTGGATAAGGAATCTTCTGAGATGGAGATGGAAAGATTAAGGAAGGAGAGAGAGGTATCAGAGATAGTCCAAGTGAATTGGAGAGCAGGGTGAAAATTTATGGCAAAATTGGTGAAACTGTCGAGTTCCGCACGGGTGCAAGAGCTGGCACCAATGCAGTCGTCGATATAGGGGAGAAAGAGGTGAGAATTGGGGCCGGAGTAGGCTTGGAACAGAAACTGTTCAACATACCTAACGAAGAGGCAGGCATAGCTGGGGCCAATGTGAGTGCCCATAGCTACGCCGTTGGTCTGTAGAAAGTGAGAGGAATTGAAGGTGAAGTTGTTCAGGGTGAAAAAAAGTTCAGCCAATTCAACTCTAACACCTCTCTCTCCTTCCTTGATCTTTGCATCTCCATCTCAGGAGATTCCTTATCCACTGACATCAGATCCACTGATGCCCACAGCTACCTTGATTACAGCTCCTCCCACCGTCTCTTGCAAGGACGCAATCCCTTTTTGTCAATTTCTCCGCCTCCGCCGCATCTGCTTCCATGATTAGGCTTTCAACTCCAGGATATCTGAGGTCCAACTTCTTTTCTAACCATGACTTCCCCCAACTGTGGTCGAGAGAGCTCGCACCTGTATCTCTGCCATTTCCCAGACCTCTGCTCTCACCCCCACCCCTCCCAGACCCAACAGGGATAGAGTCCCCCTTGTCCTCACATTTCATTCTATCAGCCTACATATCCAACAAACACATCATTCCCCGCCACATCTTCCCTTCCCCACCCCTTTCTGCCTTTTGCAGGGACCGGTCTCTCTGCGACTCCCTAGTTCACTCCTTCCCACCCACCCATCCCACTCCCACCCTGGGAACTTTCCACTGCCCCTGCCATAGGTGCAACACCTGCCCCTACACCACCTCCATCACCTCCATCCAGGGACCCAAACAGTCCTTTCAGGTAAGACAGAGGTTCACCTGCGCTTCCCTTAATATCATCTACTGCATTCGGTGCTCCAAGTGTGGCCTCCTGTACATTGGTGAGACCAAACGCAGACTAGGTGACCATTTCGCAGAACACCTGCGCTCTGTCCGTAACTGCGACCTGCATTTCCCTGTTGCTGGTCACTTCAACTCCGCCTCCCACACTATCACTGATATGTCAGTCCTCGGCCTCCTCCACTGCCAGGAGAATTCCAAGTGCAAACTGGAGGAGCAGTACCTAATTTTCTGTCTTGGAACCTTGCAGCCTAACAGCATGAACATTGAATTCTGCCACTTAAAGTATTCGCCACACCCCTTCCCCCCCCAATCCCCCAACTATGTCCCTTCTTTTCTTCCCTTTCCTAGCCTATCTCTCATTTTTCTACCCTTTTTTTTCTATCCTTACCTTTGACCAATACCCCGGTGGATCTGCTCTCCCCTCCTCCCCCACACCTGCCTATCACTATCTTTTACCTGCATCTACCTATCACCACCTTGTGCCCACCCTGCCTCCTCTCTTTTGTCCACCTATCACTGCTCTGTTTTTCCCTCCTATGTTTTGGGCTTCCCCTTTTCCTATCTTCAGTACTGAGGAAGGGTCCTGACCCAAAATGTTGACCACCTACTTTTCTCCACAGATGCTCCCTGGCCTGCTGAGTTCCTCGAGCATCATCGTGCTTTTCATCTAGATTCCAGCATCTGCAGTCTTTTATTTCTTTAATATTTCCCAGTTCAGTGCTATTGAAGTCAACATCTTTCTGTTTAGAGACAGACTTGTACCTATAAAAGCGTGTCAATGGGGCTTGTGATGGGCCAATGAATGCCAAGGCATCATACCTTGTGGAATAGGCTTGATATTATGAAATACCTTTCGTTTGAGCAATTTAACACTGCTGATTGCACTGAGGATATCTATTATTTATCTTAACTCACATCCAGTAAAGTGGTTACCTGTACCCTTATTACCTGTAGCCCTGGTATTGATAATCTTTATCCAATATATAGTTTCCTTTCAGATGGTGAGGTTTCAGTAATTGCAGTAACATTGAAAATTAAAAATATTTGGCTGGGATTTCTCCTGTTTGAGGATTTTCTGCCAATTGTCTGCCCAAACTTGAATAGTTTTCTAAGTTTTGCTAGGGGACTGACATTGGTTATTTCCTTTCTGAAGATGTCACTATTGCTGACCGTCATGGAATTGAACTGATCCACTCCTTACCGAAGGATGGATATGAAGTCTTCCCTAATTTCTCTGATCATCAGAATACAGTTTCTACCAGGACAATCCCTCCAGCCACTTCTCATGGTCTTTTCAGTGGCCATTACTCGGAAAACATAGGGCACCCCAGTTTTGCTCATCCACCACACATTCCAACTTAGCTTTCTCTGAACTTGGAAAATTCCATTTGCTCAGATTCAAACTGTCATGGTCATTAAACCTACTGACAAGAGAAGCATTGTAGCTACTTGTTGAATAAATTTCTACCTTGTGGAGGCTGAAAATCAACTATCTTGACACCTTTTTCTACTTCCCATTCTCAGATTGCCACTGACCTACTACCTTCACAGCCTCCAAATTCATAGCCTTTCAATTCTCACACAAGACACATATGTCCTTCTCAAGATCCACAAACAGTTCTGCTCTGATTGTCCCATCATTTCAGTGTGTTTCTTACCCTTTGGGACCAACTTCTTCCTATCCCATTACCCACTCAATTCTGACTTGCATCTGGATCTCTTTTGGATCTCCAACACTTCAGTATTTTCCAATTTCCTGATCCTAACTCGCTCTTTTTCAGATTGGCCACCCAGTCTCTCAACACTGGCAAAATCCACCAGTGGACCATTGTAGCTTGCTGGATCTTTGCTTCAACCCTAAATGAAGGTTCAATAAGCCCTTCTCCATATTGGGAATGTTCTTTGTTTCACACCTACACAATATCAGTATTAATTGCTTGTCTCACTTAATCGAAAAAAATCAATTTTACTTCTATCCCTTTTCCTCCTCTCCCTTGCCTTCACATAATCTACTTCCAAGCCTCTATATCTGAAGTCCGACAAATATTTATTAAAAGACACTCTTTCCTTAAATGCAATTCTTCCTAGTGCTTCAGAGATGCGTCCCTTTTATTCCCAACCAGGGATTTCCCATTCCCATAGATCATTGGATCTTCAACCATATCCATCCCTTTTCTCATATTTCTGCCCTCATTCAGAATCAGGTTTATTATCATTGACATATGTCATGAAATTTGTTGTTTTGTGGCAACAGTATAGTGCAAGACATAAAAATTACTGAGTTACAAAATAAATAAAAGGAATAACGAGGTAGTGTTGATGGGTTCATGGACTGTTCAGAAATCTGATGGTGAAGAAGAAGCTATTCCTAAGTTATTGAATGTGGGTCTTCAGGGTACCTCCTCCCAGATGGTATTAATGAGAAGAGGGCACGTCCCAGGTTGTGAGGGTCCCTAGTGATGGATGCCATCTTCTTGAGGCACCGCCTCTTGAAGATGTTCTCAATGGTGGGGAGGTTGTGCCTGTAATGGAGCTGGCTGAGTCTACAACCTTCTGCAGCCTCTATGGATCCTGTGCATTGGAGCCCCATATCAGGCTTTGATACAACCAGTCAGAATGCTCTCCATTGTGCATCGGTAGAAATTTGCAAGAGTCTTTGGTGACACACCAAATCTGCTCAAGCTCCTAACGAAGTAGAGCCACTGGCGTGCTTTCTTCATGATTGCATCAATGTGTTGAGCCCAGGAACTTGAAGCTGCTCACCCTTTCCACTCCTGACCCCTCAATAAGGACTGGTGTGTGTTCTCCTGACTTCCCCTTCCTGAAGTCCACAATCAGTTCCTTAGTCTTGCAGACATTGAGTGCAAGGTTGTTGCAACACCGCTCAACCAGCTGATCTACCTCACTCCTGTACTCCTCCTCGTCACCATCTGAGATTCTACCAACAACAGTGATGTCATCGGCAAACTTATAGATGGTGTTTGAACTGTGCTGTCTGTCAGCGAGGAGGAGATGTTATTGCTGATCTTCACTGACTGTGGTCTCCCTATATGGAAAGTGAGGATCCAGTTGCAGAGGGAGGTACAGAGGTCCAGGTTTTGAAGCTTGTTGATTAATACTGAGGGGATGATGGTGCTGAACACTGAGCTATAATCGATACACAGCAGCCTGATGTATACAACAGCACCTGCTGTTATCTAGGTGCTCCAAAGCCAAGTGGAAAGCCAATGAGATTGTGTCCACTGTAGACCTGTTGTGGTGGTTGGCAAATTGCAACGGTTCCAGGTCCTTGCTCAGGCAGGAGTTAATCCTAGCCATGACCAACCTCTGAAAGCACTTCATCACAGTAGATGTGAGTGCTACCGGGTGATAGTCATTGAGGCAGCTCACCCTGCTCTTCTTGGGCACCGATATGATTCCTTCCCCTCTCTGAAGAATGATAATGTCCCTCTTGTCCTCGTCTCCCAGGTCACCAGCTTCCACATTCAATAGGTTTCAACATTCACTCTGTTATTTGCATTATCCCCAGTATGATATCCCCACTCATATCTTCTCCTCCCCTCAGCTTTCATTACTCTAAATGGACTGATTGGACCAGGGTGTGACAGAACCAATAGCCATTCTGCTTCCAACAGCTGCACGATAACCTCCTCTCTTCCTGCCATCTAAAACCCAAACAATCTTCCCTCATGAAAGAGAGATTTACTTGTACTTCTTTCATCTTTGTACTTATAATGTAGTCTCCAAACAGAGACTGGGTAATTGTTTTGTTGAACACCTTCATTCAGTGCGGAAATGTGACACACAACCTTTTGACCTTTGAAACTTTCCTTCTATTTTGACCTCTCTCCTTGTTCTTGAACTTTACTCCAATGAAACCAAAAGGAAGGTAGAGGAACAATGTCATCTTCTGATCTGGCACTCTTCAAGGTTCTTGACTCCACATGGGGTTCAATAACTTTAAACTGTAGCCATTGTTCTTATTTTCTCAGACCACAAGAGCCGGTAATGGTGCTGAAGTTGCCATTTAGAATCGCCTTTTGTGCCCTATGCCATTACTACTTCCCTTATATTTTTGCTGAAAGTTAACCTCTTCTAATCCATTGGTGGCCTCTCTTCCTCTGTCACTTTCCCTGACTCTGTACTTCCATCAAAACTATTGCATCTCTACTTTATCCATTTCTGATTAATTTTATTTTTAACCTGAAACATTAACTCTGTTTCTCTCTTCACAGATGCTGCCTTACCAGCTGAGCATTTCCAGCTGTTTGGTCCACAACTGGAGATAATTGAATCCTTATGGAAAGTCTTCAGAGATTATCATCCTCTTTCAATTCACAGTTCACTGGAAAATTAAAACTCAGTGCTCTTTCCAACCCTGAACAAGTTCAGGCTTCAATTCTTAAAAGTGATAGGGCATGTTGAGAGAATGGCTGGTAATGCATATAGGTCCTTAGGTTTCAGAAAATAAAGGCATAGAAAACAAAAGGGGGGGAAGTTATGGTGATCCTGTATAGAACACTGGTTAGGCTACGGATGGGGCACTGCATCCAATTCTAGTCAGCAAACTTTAGGAAGGAAGTAAAGGTCCTAGAGGGGGTGCACATAAGATTTGGTTGAATGATCGAAGGATGAGACATTTAGGTATACATGTCCTCCCAGTTTACAAGCACCTTATTTATTTATCGCCTATACATACAAATTAGGATTTGGGAAACTGATGGTATGGATTTACTGGCCGCTGCAGGACTGTAGACACCTTCTGCCACCTGGGAACTCAGTTTTTGCACACATTTCTGACTTGCGAACTGTTTGGGTTATGAACAATTTACAGTAATGGAAACCTGCCATAATCTAGGGATGACCCTGTATAGTTAGATTGGGGAAGCTGGGGTGGTCTCCTTGGAGCATAGAAGGTTGAGAGGAGATTTGATATGAGTGTATAAATTGATAAGTAGAGGGAAGTGGTTCCCATTAACTGTTGATTCAAGAACCAGGGGCTATTAATTTAAATTCTATGGCAAAAGATTGAAGGAAGATGTGAGAAAATAAAACTCTTTCGGCAGAGTACTTTGATCTAGAAATTATTACCTGGCAAAAACTGAATCAATAATTACCTTAACAAAAAGAATTGGATAGGCATTTGAGAGAGAGAATAGTTGGCTGGCTTATGGAGAAAGAGAGAAGAATGACACTAGGGGCTGGTATACATTCAATGGGCCAAATAGCCTCCATCCGTGTCACAACAATTCTATAATTCTTTGAGGCTTGGAATTTTGAAGAAGCTATGCTTCGTTAATAATGGACTTTGGTTGCTCTTGGAGGATCTAACACTAAAACTCATTAGGAGAGGATTTGCTGAATGCAATATGATTTTATTTTTGCTTTGCTGCATTGGGGCAGTTTATATCCCCTGACGCATAATCAATTGGAAGGTCTGTGGCAGTTACTGTGGTCAGAATATATTCTCACTGCCTCCAACTGTGTAGAGATACTGCACAGATTATCGGAAAAGTATGGGCCAGCTTCTCATGACTTGTACCACAGGAGATTTTTCTTCAGTAAGTCGTTAAAAGAAATAAGAATCATTGTGCAATCAGCTAACCTTATCGAGATGTAACATGAAAACAATTTATTAGAGAAGTATCACGTTTACCCCCGTATTTGTTGAACCCCTTCCAATCCCATAGCAATAAAAACATTTTTTAAACCAGATGATACTCTTTTGTCATTTATTGACATGCAGTGCTTGCAACAATTCTTCCTACTGAGCAGGCATAAAATGGCAGATTCAAGCAGATTCAAGCAGAAGTTTTATCTTACGAGAGGGAAGCTTTTTGTGATGGAAACATACACTATATTTCTGAAAACCCATATTTCTTTATTAAAAGATCCTTTATTAAGTTTCATTGGATGTAGAAGATGGAACATAGCCGAAAGGCATCAGAGAATGAAGCAAATTAACTCCCAGGTAGTTTGTGATGTGGGGGAGGGTCGTGTTTAGCAGGAGATTCCTGAAGTGGGAGGAGGTGCAAGACTGAAGCTGGAAAGGATTGGATCCCTTGTGGAGCCCAGAGGATCATCACTGTGCCAAATCCTCAGAAGAAAGGAATACCCAGTTAAAATGCATTTATTCCAATGCACATCATTTAACAGGTAAGGCGGATAAACTCAGAGCATGAATTGGCTCTGAGGACTGGGATGTTACAGCCATAACAGAAACATGCTGAGAAAAGGGCAGGACTGGAAACTCAATATTGCAGGATACAGATGCTATACGCGTGACAGAGGTACAGGTAAGCGAGGAAGGGGCATTGCCTTTTTGATAAAGGAGGACATAACAGCAGTGCTTAGAGATGGCATTCCTGGGGGATCATCCAGTGAAGCCATATGGGTAGAACTTAGAAACAAGAAGGGGAGGGTCACTCCAGTGGGGCTGTATTATAGACCCCCCAATAGTCAGCTGTTACTTGAGGAGCAGGCGCGTAGAGAAATTGCTCATAGTTGTAAGAATAATAGGGTTGTATTCATGGGAGATTTTAATTTTCCCAGTATTGTCTGGACTACTCAGTGTGTTAAGGGCCAGGACGGGGTGGAATTTGTGAAATATTTCCAGAAAAGTTTCCTTAAGTCAATATATAGAGGACCCTACTCAAGAGGGTGCAATACTGGACCTTCGCTTAATTTTGGGGGGAATTAGGCAGGATCTAGCAAAGGTCGATTGGGTGAGCCTGTTTGAAGGGAAAGGAACAAACGGCAAGTGGGAGGCTTTTAAGAGTGAGAGATCAAGAGTTTAGGGGCAGCATGTTCCTGTTAGGGTGAAGGGTAAACCTGGCAAGTTTAGGGGACCTTGGCTGATGAGGGATAAGAAAAAGAAGAAAGCGTATATTGGGTTCAGGAGGTCAGGGACAAGTGATTCCCTTGATGACTATAAAAAGATTAAGGACACTCTTAAGAGGGAAATCAGGAGGGCAAAGAGAGGGTATGAGATGGATCTGGAAGGTAAGGTTAAGGAAAATCCCAAGGTCTATAGCTATATAAAGAGTAAAAGGGTGGCTAGGAGAGAGTACGTCCCCTTAGAGATCAGCAGGGCTGCCTATGTCCTGAGCCACAGGAGCTGAGTGGGATTTATAATGGATATTTCTCCTCGGTGTTTACTGAGGAGTAGATCATGATTGCTCAATAGATAAGGGAAACTACTGACATTAGTAGTGGGGAAGTTACTGGAGGGAATACTGAGGGACAAGATCTACTAGAATTTGGATAGACAAAGTCTGATTAGGAGGAGTCAGCATGGCTTTATGTGGAAAGTCGTGCTTGATGAAACCTTTAGAATTTTTTGAAGAGGTAACCAAAAAGGTAGATGAGGATAGGGCAGTGGATGTTGTCTATTTGGGCTTCAGCAAGGCCTTTGACAGGGTCCCACATGGCAGGCTGGTCTGGAAGGTTAGGTCCCATGGGATCCAGGGACAGATAGTCAAGTGGATTCAAAATTGGCTCAGAGGTAGGAAGCAGAGGGTGGTGGTTGAAGGTTGTTTCTCAGAATGGAGGCCAGTGACTAGTGGTGTGCTGCAGGGTTTGGTGTTGGAACCCTTGATAGTTGTTATTTATATAAATGATTGGATGTGAATGCACAAGGCTTGATCAGTAAGTTTGCGGATAACACAAAATTAGGAGGTGTTGCTGATAATGAAGAAGGTTATCAGAGATTACAGGGAGAATCTTGATCAGTTTGGGAAGTGGGTCGAGGATTGGCAAGTGGATTTCAATATAGATAAGTGTGAGGTGATGCATTTTGGAAAGTCAAACCCACGTAGGACTTATACTATGAATGGTAGGGCACTAGGGAGTGTAATGGAACAGAGGGACCTAGGAGTACAAGTGCATAGTTCGTTGAAGCAGCATCACAAGTAGACAGGGTGGTGAAAAAAGGTGTTTATCACTCTGGCCTTCATCAGTCAGGGCACTGAGTATAGGAGCTGAGACATGATGTATAAGTAGTTGGTGAGGCTGCACTTGGAGAACTATGTTCAGTTTTGGTCACCCTGTTACAGGAAAGATGTGGTTAAACTGGAAAGAATGCAGAAAAAAAAATTTACAAGTACGTTGCTTGGACTAGAGAGCCTAAATTGTAGGGAGAGGTTGTCCAGGCTAGGTCTTTATTCCTTGGAACACAGGAAATTGGGGGCAACCTTATAGAAGTGTTTAAAATTATGAGAAGGATAGAGAAGGTAGATGGTAACTGTCTTTTCCCCAGGATAGGGAAATCCAAAATTAGGGGGCATAGATTTGGGGCGAGAGGGGAAAGATTTAAAAGGGGCAACTTTTTCATGCAGAGTATGGTGAGTATATGGAACAAGCTTCCAGAGGGTGTGGTTGAGACAGGTACAATAGTATCATTTGAGAAGCACTTGGATAGGTACTTGGGAGGAGTGGGGCTTAGAGGGATGGGGAAGAACACAGAAAATTGGGACTAGTTGGCTGGACACTGTGGTCGGCATGGACACGTCGGGGTGAAGGGCCTGTATCTGTGCTGTATTTCTCTATGACTTTAAGAGTCAATTGCCCCTAGATCTGCTGTGATGTTAGGCTATGTGCATGCCTTCTGAAATTGAGTTATTCTCAAGAGTCTGCATCATGAAAACTGGCCCATTGGTCCACCTAGTTCATGCCTATGACTGAGAACCCACCTGTACTAATCCCATTTTATTCTCCCCACATTCCTAGCTATTCCCCCCAGATTTACTCACCTATACACTAGGGGCAATTTTCCAATTAATCTCCCAACCCGCATGTCCTTGGGATGTGGGAAAAAGGCAGAACACCCAGAGGAAACCCATGTGGCCAAAGGGAGAAAGTGCAAACTCCTCACAGATACAGTAAGCTTCGAGGTCAGGACTAAACCCAAGTCCATAATCTTGAAGAGGGTCTGTGGGTTGTGAGAGATTCAATGAGTGGGGAATGTCTGTGATAGGAGAGAGTGGCTATGCCCGTCAGTTGTAACATCATAAGTGTATTAGGCCAGGCCTATCACAGACAGACAGCCTTCTCAATTTGTTTTGACTGAATTAGAATAGTGGTGTGGGGGTTGGTGGTGACGGTGATGATTGGCAGAATGTCACCAAGAACATGGTGCAAACACCACTATCATTTTAGCCTGCCTCTTCACCAAGTCCATTTTGGATTAAAACGTACCTCAATTTGGAGAGACCAATAATCCAGAAAAAACAAGTTTAATTCTCACCAAAACTATGAATTTTAATTTATTAAAGAATCCTGGAAATAAAAAGGCTGTTATGACATTGAATAAGACCCTAAAGCAGTTCTATCATAGCAAAATGCATATGGTTCATAGAGGCATAGAGTTATACACAACAGAAACAAGACCTTCAGCCTAACCTGCCCAAACTGACCAAGTTGTCCACTTGACCTAGTCCTATTTCTCCACATTTGGGCCATATCCATCTAAACCTTTCTTATCCATGTGCCTGTCCAGATGTCTTTTAAACATCATAATTTTACTCGGGTCTACCACTTCCTCTGGCAGCTTGTTCCATATACCCACTCAGATCCCTTTTAAATCTTTCCCATCTCACAAACCTATGCCCTTTAGTCTTAGACTCCCCTACCCTGGGGAAAAGACTGTGACCATTTACCCACATTCACTTACAGTCTTGAGAAAAGGAAACCCATGGTCCTTAAGGTGTTGACTAAATTGGACGGATACAGGATCATGATGCTTGAATGCCCTCTTCTCATTTAATGTAACTTCTCTCCTTGCTACCTGATGTCTGTGTCCAGCCATTGCTAACGTTACTGTTCACTAGCTACATGGAGCTTAGGGGTGGGGGGGCTGTGAGGGAGGGGAGGAAGAGGAGTGGAAGACCTCAATATTTGATGGTCTTATTTAAAAATAGTCTACACTGTTTAAAACTAGTCTGAACCTTCCGTTGTGTTTCCAGTGTGATTATGGAGGGATTAACATTATTTGGAATGCTGCAGTGTAACAGATATAACTAAGGATGGGGGAGACAGGGAAAGTGCATCGAAGTTTTCGGGTGATACATGGTGAAGGAGATCAAAAGAAGAAAATTTGTCCTGTTATGTATAAACAGACAGAAAGTCCAATGGAATCATAATGAAACCATAGTGGGGTGGCTAGCAGCAGAGGTAAATGTTAGGATTTTAGACTAGGGATAGTATCCTGGAAACATATACTGTATTTCTGAAAACCTACATTTCTTTATTAAAAGATTTTTTTAAAGGTTCAATGGACAGAGAAGTTGGGGCAGAACTGAAGGCATCACAGAATAAAGCAATTAACCCTCAGGTGGTTTGTCAAAGAGGGCATCTTCAAATGTTTTATCCCATTAACTGCACCACCTGCCTCAGACAGTGTTCAATTCATCACAGCCCTATCAATCATCTGAACCCACCAATAACTTCAGTCATTCTAGACCCACTCCTAACATTCCCTCACAAATTGAGCTATAATCTTCACACTCACATCTCAATGAACACAATGAAGAAATTCATCCATGACTGCCACATTAGCCAAACACATTCCGCAATATATACTGACATATTTGTTACTGCAAAATGTAGGAACTAACAGACTGTGGTGATGCCGCTTCCCCACCCCCCCCCCCCCCCCAACTGGAGGAAAAAGTGCTGATGCTGGGGTTAGACTCGATGGGAAATTGAAGGCACAGGGAGTGAGGGGAGGCATTGGTGAGGTATTGAAAGGTTCAGGAAGTCAGAATGGGTGGGATACTGAAGGGTATAGGGGGAGAGTGGACAGTGGGATTAGAATGGGTGGGACATTGAAAGGTATCAGGAGTAAGGGAAGTATAGGATTAGAATGACTGTTGTGTTGAAGGCTACAGAGAGGGAACAGAGAATGGAATTAGATGGTGGGATAGTAAGAGGTGCAGGGAGTGACAGGAGACTGGGTTTAGATTGGCCAGGAATGGATTTAAATTGAGGAAGCCTATACTGAGGAAACTGAAAACCAACATATTACAGCCTCTGAGGACTTTTGCACTTTCTACTCTAAGGAATGGAAGTAAAGGAAAGGAGGAGGGTGAACTGCCTTTCTCTTTGTTTGGAACAGTTCTAATCTACAAACACTTCAGCTGAAAGTGAGTATGGAGAGGGCATTGAATCTATCAGCCACTTCACCTCCCCTTCATCTCAGTTCCCTTTTTGAGAAACTGCCTCTGCTGTTGTAACCAGTGCTGGAAGAAACTTTCCCGCCACCCGATCAGCAGCAGCCTGATCACTGAGCACCAGCATCAGGAAGCTGGCCATGGTTAAACATCAGCACTTGCTCCTGCACCATTAACCTGAGAGAAAAAGGCTTTGATTTTAATTAACAAATTACTTACCAAAATTTATAATCCAGAGCTAACGCTGCCTGTCCACACAGCCTCCCATTCTGTAGAACTTGTGGTTGGGGAAAAAGAGCCACCAATGAAATTGTGAGGGTATCTCCCTTTTTTAAGTGGTATGTGTCCTACCTTACCACGTTGAAAGATTGGTCAGTCAGTCAGTCTTAACTGTAACCTGGCTAGGCAGTAGAGAGAGCTGAAAGTGATGATAAACATACACTTGATTTCATTTTCAAAATTACCACAGATAAAAAAAAACAAGGTACTGTTTAAGGGGAATTTGCCCATGGTGTCTACACACTGTATTGCAGCAGGATAGGCAAGGACAACACAAATGCCTGGTTGCCAAAGGGCATGTAGTGTTATTCTACAATTCTAATATGTAGACATTTTATTTGTTTCCTAATTGGTTTCATGCTTCTAAGATACAATATTAAATATTTGGTGGAACACAACCTTTCAAAGCTCATTTATCATCATGTGTTTGGGATAGTTGGAAGAACAGCAATCCTGCCTACAATAACTCACATCATTTGCCAAAAGCCAAGTTGTATGTTTCTACTAAGGTATTTTATAACAAAACTGTTTCAATTATATTCGATATAAAAGAATTTAACCCCTGACTCTTTCAACCGTAAACTTACAAACCTATTTTTCTACTCACCAGACAATATTGCTAGTTGCCATTTCTATCATCACATTGAGAATCATTGACCTATTTAAACATGAGAGCTATAGGTCTTTGGAATATAGAAAACTTATTCTGTGCTTCAGAAATTCCAATGAAACCTTATAATTAGTCGGCATCACCATCTCACCCGCACTATCTGATTTGCACAAACTGAATGGAAGTTGTTTAGATACCAGCTGCTCAGAGTTCAGGATCGGCATATTCCGGTAAGGAGTAAGGACAAGGATGGTACGGTAAGGGAACCTTGGATATCCTGAGAGTTCCTAAATTTAGTCAGGAAGGAAAAGGAAGCATACATAAAGTGTAGGAAGCTAAGATCAGACTGAGTTCTTGTGGAATATAAAGATAGCAGGAAAGTACTCAAGCAGGCAATTAGCAAGGCCAAAAGAAGTCATGAAATGTTCTTGGCAAGCAGGGTCAAGGATAAACCCAAGGCATTTTAAACTTTTATTAAGAAAAAGAGGCTAACTAAGGAGAGGGTAGGGCCACTCAAGGAAAAAGGAAGGAATTTGTGCTTGGAGGCAGAGCAAGTGGCTGAGATACCAGATGAGCACTTTGTATCGGTATTTACCTAGGAGAAGAAATTGGAGGAGAGTGAAAACACAATGGGGCATGCTGATGTGATGGGACAGTTTGAGATTAAGGAGGTAGTGTTGGGTCTTCTGAAAAGCATTAAGGTAGATAAGTCCCAGGGCCTGATGGTATATATCCCAGAATATTGAAGGAAGCAAGTGAGGAGATTGCTGGGGCTTTGACAAGGATCTTTGTGTCCTCACTAGCAACAGGTGAGGTCCCGGAGGACTGGAAAGTAGCAAATACTGTGCCTTTGTTCAAGAAGGTAAATAGGGATAAACTAGGTAATTATAAGCCAGTGAGCCTCATGTCAATAGTCGGGAAGCTATTGGAGAGGATACTGAGGGATAGGATTTATGCACATTTGGAAAGGCATGGCTTGCTTAGGGACAGTCAGCATGGCTTTGTGCGGGGCAGGTCATGTATCACAAACTTGATTGGGTTTTTAGAAGAGGTGACAAAGGTGCTTGATGAGGGTAAGGCAGTGGATGTTATGCGCGTGGACTTTAGTAAGGCATTTGATAAGGTCCCTCATGGTAGGTTGATTCAGAAGATAAAGATGCATGGGATCTAGAGTAAATTGCAAGTTTGGATTCGGAACTGGCTTGCCCATAGAAGACAGAGAGTAGGAGTGGAAGGCTGTTATTCTGGCTGGAGGTCTGTGACCAGTGGTGTTCCGCAAGGATCAGTGCTGGGATCTCTGGTGGTTGTGATTTATGTCAATGATTTGTAGATGGGTGGGTTAGCAAGTTTGTGGATGACACCAAGATTGGTGGAGTTGTGGACAGTGTAAAGGACTGTCAAAGAATGCAGCAGGATATAGATCAGTTGCACATATGGGCAGAGAAGTGGCAGATGGAGTTTAATCCAGGCAAGTGTGAGGTGTTGCACTTTGGGAGGTCAAATGAAAGGAGAAAGTATACAGTTAATGGTAGACCCCTTGATCACACTGAGGTACAGAAGGACCTTGGGGTCCAGGTCCACAGTTCACTGCGTGGCTGTGCAAGTGGATAAAGTAGTAAAGAAGGTGTATGGCACGCTTGCCTTCATTGGTAGCGGTGTTGAGTGTAAGAGTAAGGAAGTCATGCTGCAGCTCTATAAAACTTTAGTCAGACTGCACATGGAGTACTGTGTGCAGTTCTGATCACCCCATTATAGGAAGGATGTGGAGATTGTGGAAAAGGTACAGAAGAGGTTTACCAGGATGCTGCCTTGATCAAAGGGCATGAGCTATAAGGACAGGCTGGACAAACTTGGGTTGCTCTCCCTAGAGTGTCAGAGGCTGAGGGGAGACCTGATAGAGGTTTTTAAAATTATGAGAGGAATAGACAGGGTAGAAAGTCAGAATCTGTTCCCCAGGATAGAAATGTCAAACACCAGGGGACATGCTTTTAAGGTTAGAGGGGTGAAGTTTAAAGGCGACAAGAGCAGCAAGTTTTTTTTTTACGCAGAGTGGTAGATGCCTGGAATGGGTTACCAGAGGTAAAAGTGGAATCAGGCAGTTTGGTGGAGTTTAAGTAGCTTTTAGATAGACACATGAATATGAAGGGAATGGAGGAATATGGATAATAAAGGGACATCCAGTATAAATCGGCATCAAGATCGGCACAACATCATGGGCCGAATAGCCTGTCTAGTGCTGCACTGTTCTATGTCCTGTGTTCCATGAATGTAGATGAGTTATTGTGTAAGACTGAGAAAGCTGGATGAGACAGTTGAGGCTTGTGCCATAGAAACACAAAGTGGGAACTTTAGTTGTGTAGTTTTCTGATCATCATGAAAATCACCTGTGGGTAGACCATAGCCTCAATCCTGCAAAATGTTCAGTGACTGCATTTTAAAAGTTCTTCACTGGCTGTAAACAATGTAGAAATATCTTGAGAGGGATGTGAAAGATGCTATATAAGTACAACACTTTATTTTCCTGATTTCCATGCTGCTACCACAACTATCAACCATACAAGGCTTTTTTACATTGACTGAAATTTTCATTCCTTGCAGCCCAGTATTTCAGGAATTTTGCTCAGCTGTCAATGCTTATTCAAATTAGCTGATTCAATTGATTTATGACATTGTCCATGCTGGACAGGATTATCATTAGGCCAGGCATTTTCTCCAGGCTACTCTTGCTGTCACTAGAACTTCACCGTAAGTGCAAAGGAAACCCAACCTATTCATGTCATTGGCATTTTCACTGTACCAACCTACTTTTTACCCACATCAGTGGCATGCAGCAGTACAGTTATATTCACTTTATGGGGGATAGGAAGTTGCAGGAGGAAATAAAACAAAGTAGGCATAAGCATTATTAACTGCACATGCAGTTAGAAAAGCTGTAGTATTTTGACAGCAAGCCATTTTGAAACCTCTGTGCTGACATCTCAGAATAAGATTTCATAATTCTGCTTACAAATAAGCATCAGCCATCAGTCATTCAAAATGTGTCATAGTCTTTACGGTGTGAGAATTATTTTTGGAGACATCTACCACGTGTATCTAAATAAGATGCACAGCACGTTCAAAGCTTTAAAAATGTTTTTGAAAAATTCCAAATTATTAATCTATTGGAGATAATTAAAATGCCTTGAAATGATATTAAGAAGCCTTTTTTAAATCAACAGGCACTGGAAAAACAGAAGTGTTTCTAAATTAACAAGCGATTGGAAATATTTTTAAGTGTTTCAAACTCAACAAGCAATTTCTAAATTATGAAGTTACTGGAAAAAAATAAAATATTATGTTAGTGAAATTGAGAGATTAGAAAGCTCCGAGGGAGAGAGGGATCTCAGTGTCCTAATGAATAATTCACAGAAGGCTAATGTGTAAGTACAGCCAGTAATTAGACAAGGTAACAGAATTCTATTTTTTATTGCTGGGGGAATTGAATACCTTGGTAGGGAAGTTCCATTTCTGTTATATAGAGCATTGGTGACACCACATTTGGAGTGCCATGTACTGCACTGGTCTTGTTACTTAAGGATGGATTTAGAAGCAGTTCAAACGTTTTCTGGAGTAATGCCTGGAATTGATGGATTGTCTCATGAGGAAAGAGTGAACAAGCTCGGTTTGTATCTACAAGAGTTTAGAAAAGTGAGAGGGTATTTGGTTGAAATATACAAGATCCTGAGGAGTAATGACAGGGTGGATTTGGAGGAAATGTTTCCTCTTGTGGGGGGATCTAGAACCAGTGGTCACTGTTTAAATCATTTAGGGTAGAGATGGAGTCAATTTTTCTCTCAAAGGGAGATGAAAGCAGAGTCTTTAAACAGTCTTAAGACAGAAGCAGATAGATTTTTGATAAACAAAGGGGTGAAAGGTTGCTGTGAGTAGATGGGAATGTGGCGTTCGGGTTGCATTCAGAGCAACGACAATCTTATGTAATGGCAGAGCCTGCTTGAGGGGCTGAGTGGTCTACTCCTGCTCCTGATTGTTTTCATCTTCATTCCAAACCTCTCTTCACAGAAGAAATCTTTCATCCTAGGCGTTGGTCCTCGTCCCCTGGCACCTTTCCATGGGAAAAGCAAATGAGTTTCTGACTGCAGCCAACAAGGGTAACAGACATCCTACAACTGTGCCATGCAGGTTGGGAGATTAATCTGATATATCAGGTGTCACTGCCGCTGATTCTCTGGCTATGACTGAACATATACAAATGGAATATCATAAATGCTAGAGTGAAGTAAAGGGTATAGTTACCAGATACTGCTCATCAAATATCAGGCATATATGCTGTTTTCGTGCCATTTTCAGCATTTAAAACTTTACCAGAAACTGGGGTTCCCTGTTAGTACCAAACAACTGTTTTATGAACATATACAAATGGAATATCATAAATGCTAGAGTGAAGTAAAGGGTATAGTTACCAGATACTGCTCATCAAATATCAGGCGTATATGCTGTTTTCGTGCCATTTTCAGCATTTAAAACTTTACCAGAAACTGGGGTTCCCTGTTAGTACCAAACAACTGTTTTATGGCAAAATATAGAAGTTCTGGGAATGTGGAAGGGCAAACAAGCTGTTTTTATTGCTTATTCCCAATTGTGTCTGAGAAAGTGATGGTGGATCTGCTTTAATGGTGACTTTTACTTCTTTTCAGAATATGAAGAATCCAACAAGTGTGGAAACGCAGTCACATGTAGGCAGAGCCAGATAGAGCGGACCATCTCTCCTACTTGAAGGATGTTGAATAAGTCTGGATTTTAAAGCAATTTGGAAGCTTTCATGCGAGAGTTAATTTAATGACTGGCATTATAGAGTTATACAGCATAGAAACACGACCTTTGTAACAACTCATCCATGGCAACCAAGTTGCCTACCTGAGCTAGTCCCATTTGCCTGCATTTGGCCTAAGTCCCTCTAAACCTTTCCTATTCATGTGCCTGTCCAAATATCTTTTAAAAGTTGTAATTGTTCTCACATCTACCACTTCCTCTTGCAGCTCATTCCATATATCCCCTGCCCTCTATGTGAAAAAGTTGCCCCTCACATCCCCTTTAAATCTTTTCCCTTTCATAAGATCACAAGACCACAAGACAAGGGAGCAGAAGTAGACCATTCGGCCCATTGAGTCTGCTCCAAAGAAAAGGGGAAAAAGAAGAAAGAAATGAGAAATGGTGGGGGGGGGGGGGGGAAGTCTGCCCCATGAGCAAAAAAAAACTATTCTAACCCCAGTTTCCGGCCTTATCCCCATATCCCTTGATACCTTGACTAATTAGATATCTATCTATCTCTTCCTTAGATACCAATGATCTGGCCTCCACTGCTGTACATGGCAAGGAATTCTTTAAATTCACTACCCTCTGACTAAAGAAATTTCTCCTCATCTCTGTTTTAAACCTATACCCTCTAATTCTAAGATTGTGCCCTCTGGTCCTGGACTCACCCACCAAGGGAAACAGCTTGGCCACATCTACTCTGTCCAGTCCTTTCAACATTTTAAATGTTTCTGTGAGGTCCCCTCTCATTCTTCTGTACTCCAGTGAGTACAGTCCAAGAGCCGACAAACGCTCATCATATGTAAGCCCTTTCATTCCGGGAATCATCCTCGTAAATCTCCTCTGAACCCTCTCCAACATCAGCACATCCTTCCTAAGATATGGGGCCCAAAACTGTACACAGTATTCCAAATGAGGCCTCACTAGTGCCCCGTGGAGCCTCATCAACACTTCCTTACTTTTATACACTATACCTCTCGAAATGAATGCCGACATAGCATTCGCTTTCCTTTCCACCGATCCGACCTGGTGGTTAACCTTTAGAGTATCCTGCACGGGTACCCCCAAGTCCCTTTGTACTTCTGTACTTTGAATTTTATCCCCTTCTAGATAATAATCTGCACATTTATTTCTGTTTCCAAAGTGTACAACTGCACATCTCTCAACATTGAATTCCATCTGCCATTTCCTTGCCCATTCTCCTAAACTATCTAAACTCCTAAACTCTGCAACCTTCCTGTCTCCTCAATACTCTCTACTCCTCCACCTATCTTGGTGTCATCTGCAAACTTAGCCACAAAACCATTTACTCCATCATCCAAATCGTTAATGTAAAGAGTAAAATGAAGTGGCCCCAACACTGACCCCTGCGGAACACCACTAGTAACCGGTAGCCAACCAGAACAAGATCCTTTTATTCCCACCCTTTGCTTTCTGCCAACCAGCCAATGCTCCACCCATTCTATTATCCTACCTGTAATTCCATAACCGCTCATCTTATTAATCAGTCTCTTGTGCGGCACCTTGTCAAAGGCCTTTTGAAAGTCTAAGTACACAACATCTACAACATCTCCCTTATCCACCCTACCTGAGATTTCCTCAAAAAACTCCAATAGGTTGGTCAGGCAGGATCTTCCCTTCATGAAACCATGTTGGCTTGGACCTATCTTGCCTGGCACCTCTAGGTATTCCATAACCTCATCCTTGAAGATCGATTCCAATAACTTTCCCACCACCAACATCAGACTAATAGGTCTGTAATTTCCTTTATGCTGCCTCCCACCTTTCTTATACAGCGGAACTACATTTGCAACCCTTCAGTCCTCCAGAACCATGCCGGAGTCTATCGATTCCTGGAAAATTATTACCAATGCCTCGGCTATCTCTAAAGCCACCTCCTTCAGAACCCGGGAATGCACCTCAACTGGTCCGGGAGACTTATCAGTGTTTAGTCTATTTAGTTTTCCTAGCACCTTCTCTCTAGTAATATTAACTGAACTCAGTTCCATTCCTTGAGACCCCTGACTATCCGGTATATTGCTGATGTCCTCCACAGTGAAGACCCATGCAAAATACTCATTTAGTTCCTCTGTCATCTCTTTATCATCCATTATAATCTCTCCCGCACCATTATTGATTGGTCCTATATCAACCCGTGTCTCTCTTTCACTCCTTATATATTTTTAAAAACTCTTAGTATCCTTTTGAACGTTATCTGCCAACTTCCTTTCATAATTCATCTTTTCTTTCCTAATGACATTCTTAGTTTCTTTTTGCAGGTTTTTAAAAGTTTCCCAGTCTTCTGTTTTCCCACTAATTTTTGCTTCCTTGTATGCCCTCCCTTTTGCTTTTATTTTAGCCTTCACCTCTCTCGTTATCCACATTTGTGCCTTTTTTCCATTCAAAACCTTTTTTCTTGGAATATATCTATCCTGCATTTTCCTTATTTCTTCCATCCATTTCTTCTCTGCCGTCCCTCCAGCCAGCTTACTCTTCCAATCAGTTTGGGCCAGCTCCTCTCTCATGCCACTGTAATTTCCTTTGTTCCACTGAAATATTGATACACCAGTTATCAGCTTCTTCTCAAATTTGAAAATGAACTCAATCATATTGTGATCACTAGTTCCTAGTGGTTCCTTTACCTTCAGTTCCCTAATCACCTCCAGTTCGTTACACAGCACCCAATCCAAAACAGCCAATTCCCTAGTGGGCTCAGCAAAAAGTTGCTCCAAAAAGCCATCCCGTAGACATTCCAGAAACTCACTCTCCTGAGATCTACTGCCTTGTTGGATTTCCCAGTCCACCTTCATGTTAAAGTCCCCCATAATTATCTTAACGTTGTCACTCTGACATGTTTTTTCCATTTCTAACTGCAAC
Organism: Pristis pectinata; assembly: GCF_009764475.1. NCBI lineage: Eukaryota > Metazoa > Chordata > Chondrichthyes > Rhinopristiformes > Pristidae > Pristis > Pristis pectinata. Next base: position 61,502,250 of record NC_067413.1, read on the forward strand.
TTATAGTCCACTTCCTGACTGCTATTAGGGGGCCTATATATAACTGCTACTATTGTCTTTTTACCCTTGCTATTTCTTAGTTCCACCCATAAGGATTCCACTTCTTCTGACCCAATGTCCTTCCTTTCTATTGATTTTATATCATTACTAACCATCATGGCCACACCACTCCCTCTGCCTACCCGCCTATCCTTCCTATACACTGTGTACCCCTGGACATTCAGTTCCCAATCACATCCGTCATAAAGCCATGACTCGGTGATTGCCACAATGTCATATTTATTAACCTGTAATTGTGCCACTAGGTCATCTACTTTATTCCTAATGCTCCGTGAATTTAAATATAGTACATTTCGTCCAGTATCTGCTATTGATTTTGTTGTACTTCTATTGTTCAGCAAATTATCCTGACTTTTCACCTGCCTGTCCTTCTTACCATCCTCACTGCACACTGTCTTGGACTTGTCTCTATAAACCTCCTCCCTTACCCTAACATCTTGTATCCTAACATCCTGGTTTCCATCCCCTGCCAGATTAGTCTACACCCTCCCCAACAGCTGAATTAAACATTCATGCAAGGATATTGGATCCTTTGGAGTTTAGGTGTAACCCATCCTTAGTGAATAGGTCATGCCTCCCCCAGAAAAGGTCCCAATGATCCAGAAATCTGAAGCCCTGCCCCCTGCACCAGTCACTCAGCCATGCATTCATCTGCCAGGTCTTTCTATTCTTACTACCGTTAGCATGTGGCACAGGTATTAATCCTGAAATTACCACCTTAGAGGTCCTACTTCTCAACTTTCTTCCTAACCCCTTGTATTCCTCCTTCAGGACCTCTTCTCTCTTTCTACCTATGTCATTGGTACCTACATGTACCAAGACTTCTGGCTGATCACCCTCTCCCCTCAGAATATTCTGGACCCGGTCTGTGACATCCCGTACCCTGGCACCAGGGAGGCAACACACCATCCGAGATTCGTTGTCGGTTTCACAGAATCTGTTATCCGTTACCCTCACTATAGAATCCCCAATAACCACTGCATTACTCTTTCCCTGCTGGACCACAGTACCAGGCACGGTGCCAAGGTCCCGGTTGCCGTGGTCTTCCTCTGTCAGGTCATCCTCTCCAACGGAATCTAAAATGAGATACTGATTTTCAAGGGGGACTGCCACAGAGGTACTCTCTACAAATTCTTTATAACTCCTGTCTATTTCCTGCTCACTCTCCCTAATCAGCCGAAGATCATCGAGCAGCTGCTCCAGACTCTCAACACGTTCCTTGAGGAGCCGTATCTTGGTGCACTTTGTGCAGATGTAGTTATCAGGGAGGCTGGTAGTGCCACACCAGGCACTCCAAACATAACACCAACCCCAAATGCATACTGCTATAGCACTGTCCAATACTATACTACTTTCGCCTTGTTTCTGGATAGCATTGGATCGCTGCAACAATTGTTAATGTTTACAATGTTATGCCCACCAGTAAGTGGCCACATATTTTTATCCAGTAATCTTCAATAATAATAGCTTAAAGTGGGAACACTCTCTGGCAAATGTAGATCTGGTTAACACAAACATAAGATCTAGAAAAATAAATAAAAACCTGAGATTATTTCTCCCATGCCTCTCTAAACTAGTCAATAGATATAATTTCAGCAAATAGCTTTCAATCTTCAAAAAAACATTGATTAAATTTTGACATGGAAACATTATTTGTGAAATGAATTTTAAAATCAGCTCATGACATCCTACTGTCTGGCTGTGAGTCAGCATATAAATACTTATGATTGATTTAAAGGGTTAATGAAAGCACTAAAGAGAAATGAATATTTTAAAATCACAGATATCAAGAATCTTTGCGATGGAAACACTGCTCTGAACTGTAACTATAAATTTCTAAACTAATTATCCAGCAGCAGACACAGCTGAATCATTCAGAGGGGTAATTAGCAATCAGAGATAATGAATAGTGCAGCCATTCATTGTCATACAGAATTGAGCTTGGAGCTGCCTTAGGGAACCCAATCATTTCCTATTCCTTTCTCCAGGCTGTTGGTACATTGAGCGCATCAGTCCATTTTATTACTCCCCACAGCTTAATCCATCTACGGGTTGCCACACGCTTTTGATCCTGTCTGTCAAGCTCATTCAAAGCAGCAAGGCCCATTTCTGGTTACTCTACTGGTATTTATTTCAGTAAGAATACTCATTTTTTATAGTAATCCTAAATAATATCTGGGTTGATTAATGAAGTAAATAATCAGAAATGGCTCAAGAGTCTTGCAGTCAAGTGCCCAAAATTTTAATTTGAAAATTCTGCTGTAGTGCAATGGAATTATTAAAAAAAGGTGATGGAAATATTTTTGTGAATGCAAGTGATTTGGTAGTCTCAGCATCCGTGACAGTACTGGTTCATAAATTTATTTCCCAATGAAAAGTCCAACACCAGAGCACACATGGATAATAGGGATAAATGTGGTTCATCGATTTTCTATGTTCAGTTAATCCAATCCTCTTTGCTTAGATGAAAAAAAACCTTACAATCCTCTTATATTGGTCTGGTTCAGGTTGATTATGAGGGATTTTTTCTTGAGGATTTTTAAAATGAGTACTTAATAATGTATTCCTGTATTTTCTTCATAAACACACCATCTAAAAGAAAAAGGTTGTGTTGAGATAGTGATATATCATAGCCTTATAAAATTACATCCTTCCCAACATCATTCACCCTTTACATAGTCAATTCACCTAATGCTATGATGCTCATCCACATCTTTCTCAACTCCAAACTCAAAACACTGTTGTTCTTGCTTTTCAGCATGCTCTGTTGGCTCCAGCTCACCTGAAACTCTGCATTAACTCACAGTCAACCGTTGCTGCCATCCTAATTCCTGAATCCTCAGCCAAGTTTACATTATAGATATGGGTTGAAGGATAGGCATTAGCCAAGGGATCAGGAAGAACGCTGTTGCTCTTCTTCAAATCATAGATGGAGCAGATCCAATGATGACACCAAACCAACCAAACAAGATCAGTACAGACAGTATAAAATGTGTTGCTTGCTAGTTTTCCTTGTTCTGTCAATTATGTTTTAAGGCATGCAAACTAAACCCAATCATTAAGGTGTACATAATAAATCAGGAAAAAATGTATAATGGTCAAGATAAAAAAAATTAAAGACTAAGCACATATTCAATCATCAGAAGATTGTAAAATCTATAAAGGTAATGACATTTCTCACATATATCACTCTCTGATCTCACTGTGTCTGAATTTCTTCCCTTATATCACAGTGATGTAGGATTTCTGAGTAACTTCTGCCATGCTAGAAGGCAACTACATAAACTACAAATGGGCATTTGGAAAATACAATAGATGATGGAAACTTGAAATGAAAACAGAAATACAGGCAGCAACTGTAAAGAGACAGTTAATATTTTCAGTTGATGACCTTTTATCACTTCTGAGTGAATAATTTCCCAGGAGCTTCAGAAGTTCTGCCTTTCAGGCATGATTCCCATATCACATTAGGAAAAAAAGTTTGTGTGTAAAACGATGATCTACAATATAATGCAGATACATAAAATGAACACAGGAAGATTTGGAATAAAGAAATCAGCATAAATACCTCTCATGGTTATTCAAACTATTTTCTTGAGAAACAAATAGCAATTGTTAATTGTTCTCTGTTTAAATTTGAAAATTCTGCAAAGGAACTTTTTGTTTGCAGACACAACAGGCAGTCATTAACAACAGCAGGCATGACATTTACAAATATGCCATACTTATAATAATAGGTCAATGCAAAACAAATGTGGCCACTGTATAACGGATGGTGAACTTAGACAAAAGAAACAAAATGTGAAAATAACACTTGTAATTCTGTTAGAAACGAGTCATTCAGCGCATGAAACAAATGAACTTCAAAATTATGTTCTGATCATATTTTGTAGGGTCATTAAATTATTATGTCTACTTTTAATATGGATCTTGGTAAAATATTCAGGATATCTAAGAGAAAATGTTATAAACTTCATTAGTAATTACAAGGGTAAGATGAATTTTTAATCATCAGCCTTCCCATACTTTGGAAATTTGATTGTGTGGAAAAATATTGGAGGAGCATAAGAGACAGGAGCTGGAGTAAACAAATCCACCCATTAAGCCTCTCCATCATTCATTAAGATCATGGCTAAGCCAATCTTAGCCTCAGCACCAATTTCCTCATCACTACCTATACCCCATGACTCCCTCATAGTTCAAATCACAGCCTTAAATATAGCCAATGTTCCACTCCATGGTTCTTTGGGTAGAGAATTCTGGAAATGTAAATCTCTCTGAGAAAATAAATTCCTCTTCTTCCATTCCATTCTAAGTGGATGACTCACTTTTTTTTATGAAACTATGCCCCTTTGTTCAATATACTCCAAGGGATCAACATCTTCACAGCACCCATCTTGTCAACCACCACCCCCCCCACCAGATTCTTTTATGTTTCCATGAGATCACCTCTTATTCTTCTAAACTTTGATGAATATAGGCCCAATCTGCCCAACCTTTCTTCACGCATCAACAGGAAACAGCTCAGCAAATCAACCAAATTAACCCTCTCCGAATTGCAAATATAAAAGCGTAAACAAGAAAATGCACAGCATGTTGCCTTCAGTCCACTTTGACAGCTCTGAGCTTCCAGATGCCTGTCACATTGATTCACCATTTGACTCTGATTTATCTATCTATGGCCTCCAATACTTTTCCAACAAAGCCCAATATACACTTAGGTAATGACACCTCATCTTCTGTCGAGGTATGTCGCAGCCTTTAGGATTCAATATCGAATTGAACAATTTCAGATAATTCACATTTTCTGTTTGTATAAGAACTGGCCAGCTCTGCTTTAAGATTGAATATCAGTCATAATACCTTGGTTTTCTTCTCTCCACAGACACTGCTCGATCTGCAGGGCATTTCCTTTTATTTACATGTTTGAACAGCTCTGACCTACATTTCACAGCTTTTATTTATTGTCTCTCCCTTTGACGGTCCTTGTTCATCCATTAAGCAGATGGGCAACCCTGGCCTCACCCTATCAAAGATATTTCCTTATTCTTATCCAAACCTCCCCAACTATTCCTGGAAAATAAAACTAACTTGTTTTTTTCACTTTCCCAGTTCTGATAAAGGGTCTTTGACAATAAACTAACTCTGCTTTTCTTGTTTGCCTGACCTGATGAGTGATTCCAGTATTTTCTAATTTATTTCAGATTTTCAACATCTGCAATTTATTGATTTCCAATGCAAGTAGTTTCTTGCTTAAATATGCAGACCAAAATTATATGCTGTACTCCAGGTGCATTTTCACCAGTGCTATGTAAAGTTGCAATATTTTATATTTGATGTCCCTTGCAGTAAAAGCCAATAAAGGAATGGATAGGTGGTACTTTACTTGCCATTTATCTTACTTCCATTCCAGCTATGATAAAGGTGAAAAATTATCCAAACTTTTGATGTGGTGTTTCTTCCCCAGTTGACGTATGAGGAGTGTTTGATGTCTCTGGCCCTGTATTTGATGGCGTTCAGAAGAATGAGGGGAGATCTCATTGAAACCGACCGGGTACTGAAAGGCCTGGATAGAGTGGGTGTGGGGAGGATGTTTCCATTTGTAGGAGAGCCTAGGATCCAAGAGCGCCACCTCAGAATAAAGGGACATCCCTTTAGAACTGAGATGAGGAGGAATTTCTTCAGCCACAGAGTGGTGAATCTGTGGAATTCATTGCCACAGAGGGCGGTGGAGGCCAAATCATTGGGTGTCTTTGAGGTCAAGATTGATAGGACCTTGATTGGCAAGGGGGTTAAGGGTTATGGGGAGAAGGCAGGAGAATGGGGTTGAAAAAAAATCAGCCATGATTGAATGATTCGATGGACTGAATGGCCTAATTCTGCTCCTATATCTTATGGTCTTATTAACATTCCTTAATAGTAATACCATGCTCTGTGGGTACCACATAAACAGCTGAAACTTTGTTTTAATAACTTTATAACTTGTGATTTATGATAGGTATTTAATTGTCTGGGTATGTTATAGTTGTCAGGACTTAATATCGAATGTAACAATTTAGATAACCCTTCTATTTTTCTACATGGAAGTGGCTATATCTCTCTGCTTCATTATGTCTCATTTTTCTCCTGTCTCTCACTGCTGGTTTTTAAAGAACTTGTAACTTGACAACTTTGGTCTGCCCACTATTACAGACATTCTATTTGTTCTTTCCACCCCTTCTACTTTCTGCTACCTAAAACACAGGTATTTTCTCGCTCTGTTTCTCTGCCCACTGATTGTGAGTTCTTCGAGCATTCTCTATTTCATCTTGGGTTTCCAGCATCTGCAGTTTTTTGCTCTAACCATCAGAGTAACTGCATTTCTGTTTGTTCAAGATTTACCCTACACTGAACAGTCAGCCTGGTTCCTCATAGAAATCCTGATAAGTTACTTCTGCCTTGAAAAAAAACCTTCTTTATATTTTATAATAATGGAAGTAAAATGCTGTCACTAAATTAAATTAAATACAAAGTCAACCTTTCAAGTTGAGGACCTTTCATCAGTTCTGTTGAAATGATCATTTGATGTTACCCAGCAACTCGGGAGTTCTATGCTCCACAGCCACAGGGAAAGGACCATATGCAAAGGAATTGGTGACTGAAGAGCTACAGTGCGACTGATCTTGAGAATTATACCTTTGACTTTGCCTTCAGGCTAGATTTGAGGTTAGGTTTGATATCAGTTCAAAGCTCACCAAAGAAGCCAAAGACAGGCTTCTTTTAACTCTGGGTCCTCATTATAAGGTTGGCATCAGAATCTATCCACCAAGCATGGAGAAAGATTGCTGACGTTGTCATCTTCAGGCGCAGTGAAAGCACATCAATGACTCCACAAGAATGGAAAGCACCATCAGTTCTCTCAAGTACATTTAGCTTTGAACAGTCCTATGCCTTGCACTCTAACAACAATTCTCTGCCTTTCATCATCTTTTTCAGCCAGCCACTTCTCATTCCCTTTACAGACACACATCCATCTCTTCCTTGCTCCTTTCCACTGGCGTCATTCATCCTTTTTAGTCCTTTACACAATAATTAGCTGCCTTCATCGTTCTTTCCTCACTTTAGTCTTTGCATACTTTTGACTAAATACCACATTCTGATTGGTTCTTACTTTTCTCACATTGTGCATCAGCAGAACTAATCAAAGCCTCACACATCTCCACGCCTTTTCAAGTAAGACTGTAACTATCACTTCCCCTTGATCTCTGCAGGACAAGACAGCATGCAAACAAAAGATACTGGGAGAGATCACACTGGCCAATGGTGCTATTCAAGAAGGAGGAACAAATAATCAAGATTAGTGATCCTGCAGAACCAATCATGGTAAGATATTTTAAGCTCTACTGTGAATGTGGTATCTGATTATTATTTGTACACCATTATGAACCTCAGAGAAATATGCAAGTATGCAGTTTGGAATGAAGCAGTATTGTGACTAATAATCATCTGCTACTATCTAGCTTTTCAGTTACATGCTACTCATTTTATTTCTTGTTTAGTCATACTACTCCTTATTAACAGTCATTGAAAAGGAGAATCCTTACGAGAATACAGAAAAATTGACATATCAATTGAATTAGGAAGTGAAGTAGAAGTATTACAATGTGATGAAATACCCAGCTCTAATGCTCAACAGCAGCTAATAGTGGCAGAGATAGCTCAAATACTGGTGGCAGAGATAGCTCAGATACTGGTGGCAGAGATAGCTCAGGAGCCAAATTGCTGTAAATGCTCTCCAGGTTCAGATGAGGATTGTTTAGCTCAGTAATGATAAAGGAGCTGCTTTTCCACACATGCATCTTGAACAGATGATGTTTTATATCTTTTGGTCAATGAATAACATGCCTTTTTAGAACTTGAGTGAGCAAAGTATGGAAGCAGTTTTATGACCATGGCTGTAAGAACAGAAGAATCGGTTGCTGGGTTGCAGTTCAACTCTCAGAGCATTAGCACTCTGCAGCCTATCTTAAAGGGTGTAACTGTCTCCAGGAACACGGAAGCCAAAAAAGCTTCAAAGCCACTTTTACTTTTATGGTAGTTCAAGTGGCTGACGTGCAGTCTCTGGGCTTAAAACTACATCTTGGAGGGGTGAATATCCATCTTGTATAGATTGAAGGGAGCAAATGAAAAAGAATTTTCACAAAATCACTCATCTTCTGTAAGAGAAGAAAATACCAGAAACATATAGCAGGTCAGGCAGCATCTCTGGAAAGAGACATGGTGTTAATGGTTCAGGTTGAGGACCCTTTCCACAGATGCCGTGTGACCTGCTGAGTGTTTCCAGCATTTTCTGCTCTTATTTCTGATTTCCAGCATTTGCTTTTTGTTTAATCATTGTCTATAGTCTCCTCTCCCACAGATTATTGGAAGTATGGAATGGCAGTTGTTCAGCAGGAATGTCACTTACTGCCCTTTCTTGGAATGTCAGCAAGTCTGATTCCTCACCCTCACCCTCACCCTCAACTAATATTATAAATAGTGTCAGCCAGTGTTGTGTTAGGAATTATGATTAATGCCATTATACGTCTGCCGCTTTGACCTGTGGTCTCTTCTGCTGAATTCTTTATGTACCCTGTCAAAATAAAAGTAGACTAACTGGTTTCAAAGTTCTCCAACGCCAAATCAAGAAAGTGAATGAAGGGCAACAAACACTGTTAATATTCTTTCTGACGGGTAAGATGCAGTGAGAAGGCAATAAGAGTGCTGTTCTATCTTCCTGTTGTCAGTTGTGCAGAGTCCGACAAATGACAATCATATGGCCTGCTAATACTTGCAACGTTGCTAGGAGCCCCCCAAGCAAGGAAAATACCTGAAACATTGCTTGGTGATCCCATAGCTTGTTTTACACATGTGTTACTTAGATAGTGGGTATTAATTAGATTTCGAAAAGGTATCCCTTGTGTTCTAGTGGCCTTCCTCTGGATGTCAGGATAAACTTTAAAAATGTGCTTATGGTCACAACATGGAAGTGACTTTCAGTCCTTTGTAGTGATTACATCAGTTAAACAACAGACTTTCAATGGACATCCAAATCTAGGCTTCCTTTCTAGTGTCCTTAATGCCATATGAGTGTTGTCTATCATGGTCTGGACATAAAGGATGTCGCTCACTGCAGTAGGTCTCAGAACTTCCTCATTCTTGATGTTGGTGTCCATTACAATGGCAACATATTGATTTACACTTGCAAATAAACACCAAAGCAGCCTGGAAGAAGCCTGCTGGTGGAAAAACAAAATGAGGCTGGTGGTCCCTTTGAGAGCCATTAGTCTTGCTAAAGCAGCAACAATTTGTCTACTGAAGGTATGATCCCTCTTCCACTGGCTTTGTAAGATTTCCAACAAAGCAAAATGTTAACCAGTGCTCCCTGTGGACTGACTTACAGGCAATTATGAGTACCAACCCCTCCAGCCTTAACATTTCTCTTTAAACATGTCAAGTTTATTTCTCCAGGTTGTTGCTACAGTTTTTTTCCATTCTACAATTCATCCATAACAAGGACTAGAGCAATGCAATGCTTGTGAAAAGCTGTGATGTTCATAAGAGCAAAATAAATCCTAAGTACGTAAGTTGGAAGCAGAGAACTGCCCAGTGAACGCAATGCACTAACTGGAACATAGATCATATGATCAGAGTGCTCTAATGCAGGTGACTTTAAATGCAGTTTTGAGATATGCCTGTTTGTCAAACCAATGCCACAAAGTTTTACAACAGTTCAAGCTATGGGTTGGACTTGTGACCCACCATGAAATTCCATTGGTTTTGATTTCACAACATCAGGATCTTATGTGAATTCATTTACAAGATACCTGTTACTTTCCAATGGATGAAGAAACAGCAAACTAGAGGTGTCCAGTGAAAAAAAAGCAGTAAACCTATCTTCCCATTTTTATCTTCTCATTCATCCTATTGATGTCATGCAGCTTGAGTTAAAATTGAGATTCTAGTGCCCATTTTGCACATTTTTCATGCAAAATTGCTTTCCAAATATCTTGTTTTTTATGCAAGTGCCTGATAAGCAAAATTTGACACGTGTCTGTGGAACACCTCTTATTATTTCTTTTTTAACTGTATGCTGAAAAATCCTCTTTACCCATGAGCTATTAGTCAAGAAGTTGGAATTCATGTTTATGTTTGCTATGTAATACAATTTCATGCAATACATGCCCAAATGATAGTGGTGTGATTTTGCCTCACTCCTGCAGAAACAGGCCTTCAGATAGCTTGTGAGTCCTGCTTCATGGACACCTAAAGGGAACTACCATAGATCATGAAGTTCAGTTCTGGAATGCCACTTCTTTTAAATAAAATTTCTCCCCATCATGTCGCTCATGTCCCCAACTACCCTTCCTGGGATTCTCCAACCATACCTTGGATTGACACAACCGTCTCACCCCACCCAATCTGCAAGTCCAATTCTAAACTCCACAAACAACTGCTTGGCCATCCACTTCAACCAAAACACCATACCAATTGTTAGGCTGATGTCCTCTCCAACACCTGCAAATGGATTGCAAACCCAAGCCCCCAATTTCATCACTCCCCAGCAGGTGATCATGACAGCCCAGCCACGTTATCTGAATGTCAAGGTCAAAACTAGTATTCTCATACCTGCCTCCCACAAACCTACTCTGTCTCTCTTGAACTGCAACCACCCTTTTCATCTTCACTATGCTTACAACTTAGACCAGGACCAAGACCAATGACTTACCTGTTTGTATGCTTCACAATACCACAGTACAGAATAAAGGTGTTCGAGTGTCTATGTATGTAAGGCCTATTTGTAGTACACAAAAACTTTGGGTCTTGTTTTCAATAGAATTCAACACCTTTGTTTATGGAAACAAAATGGTCATTGGCCTGCTGCACACTGCTGAATTAATACACCTTTCAGACACCATGCAAGTTCTAGAGATTTAGATTTAGCTCACTAATGTGGTGAACATCAAGATCCACCATCAATCACAGTCCTGTTGCACATATTGTGATACCCAACCGATTCATGGAGTTTCAAATTAAATTGGTTAATGATTGTTTAGATACAAATTTGAAAGGATGTGAATTATAGTATCTTTGGATGCTTGATACAGTTAAATTATAGTTCATGCAGGCTAATAACTGTCTACTTCAGGATAACAAATCGCACTGATCCAAGAAACCCTGCAGCTCTGGAGCACTGACAGCTTGCATCCTTCATGAAAATTGTATTTCCCAGTCAATCCTTTATATTTTTTTCTCTTTGGAAAATCTATGTAGTTTGCAGTTCATTTTGTACTTAAATGTTGACACAACAGCTGTTGAATCAATCCATTTTTCCTCAGGTCTGTCTCCATGTTCAACATTTCACCAAATATGGCCTAGAGGACTGTTGCAGTTCATCTCATTAAGATGAAAAGCACAAATAAGTGATTACACACACTTCAATTAAGAAGAAAGCCAATATGAGCACGTTAAATGATCACTTACCCAGAGATCGTTTCTAAAGTTCTCCTCACTCCTAATCCATATATCTTCACCATGGGGTTAGTCAGGCACCTACAAGATATAGGAGGCTATGACATCCACAAAGAAGAAGGACTCCAATCAAATTAATAAAGGCACCCATCCCTCATTTCCCCAAGTGGTATGATGGAGAGATTAGAAATAAATTTGAAAATTCCAATGTGAGAAAATAAGATCTGGTTTGAAGGCACCTTAACAAAGTGGGACAGACACTAAATGTAATTTAATTCAATTAAATGAGTCTGGTCTGCACATCAGCAGGAAACAATAATTCAAAAGTGAACATCAGATTATCTAGATTAATCTAAGAGTAAAATCAAAACCAGTGAACTAGAATCAAATGATGAAATAAAATAACTAAGCTGCCAATGTACAACTACAGTGTTCATTCCCTTCTGACACCCTCATGCATTACCCAAGATATTTAAAAAATAACAATAGGTTTCCAAGGAAAGAAGTGACAAGCTAGCAGAGGAAAGAAGAATGGAATGCCATTCTATTTTCCATTATTCTCACAGATAAATTAGAATTTATTTTTTAATCCTCTTTCAAGAAAATTCTAATGTTTTATTCTCCTTAGGGAACAGAAAACAAACCTACAATAAACGGTGTTAAAAACACCCAAATAAAACAACCAGTAATGCTGCCAGCTAATTTATGCCTCAGCAGAGACCAAATGGTATTCATAAAGCTTTGGCAAAGTGGAGGTATAAAAGGTTTTTGCTACAGGACATATATCTACTCAGAGAGGGTCCAACAACTTTACAGTGGAAAAAATACCTCCAGCATCAAATGGAGACACAAAAAAATCTGCAGATGCTGGAATTTGGAGCAATACATAAAAAGTGCTGGAGGAACTCAGCAGGTCAGGCAGCATCCATGGAGGGAAATAAACAGTCAACGTTTTGGGCCGGTGAAGGGTCTCGGCCCGAAACGTCGACTGTTTATTTCCCTCTGTGGATGCTGCCTGACCTGCTGAGTTCGTCCAGCAATCAAATAATAGTTCAGAAATATGATGTCCAATTTCATCATACACACAAGGGTTGCAAGAATCTCAGGCAGAAATGCAGAGTGAGATGGTGGATCACAATCTTCTCTTGAGGTCCTTGGCATCACAGAAGCTAGCCTTCTGCAAATTTGATGCACTCCAGATGATATCAAAGGAGCTGTGTGTCAGTAAAGTTTGGAAGCCACATCACCATTCAGGCTACAGTGCTGAAGAACTGTGCTACAGACTAACTGTACCTTAGCCATGCTGTTCTAGTGCAATGGGAATTATACAACAAAGTAGAAAATTGTCTCCCATATCCTGTGTACAAACAGCAGGACAAATCTGATCTAGCCAATTCCAGCCCTTTCAGTCAAATCTCTACGATCAACAGGATGGAAGGAAATTGTTGTCAGTTCTATCAGCCAGCAGTTACTCATCAAAACCTTTCTACCAGTGCTCAGCTTGGATTCAGACTTAGTATACCCTTGTTACAAAAATGATTTAACAACGTGTGAAGAATTGAAATGCAGAAATGAGTGAATGTGACATCAAGAGTGCATCTGACCAAGCAATCCTAAGTAGAAATCCCCACCATTGAAATTATCAGGCTTATATTGGCCGGAAACTTAACTGGACAAGCTACATATACTGTATATCATGATTACAAAAGCACACTGGAAATTCGATAATTCATGGCATTTGACTCATCTCATAACTCAAGAAAACCTTTTCACCAGCTTTATTTCCCTGCAAGAATGCAATTCATACAGTACTCAAAAGTTTGACACAACTCAGAACGAAGTATCCCACTGGACTGGCACTTCAAGCATCACATTATACACATACTCCCTCTACTACTGGCACACTGTGGATGCAGTAACTTTGCAAAATATTTGAGAGACTTCCAACTTTGGTATAAAGGGCACGGACAGTAGTATACCACCACTTTCAAATTCTCCTTCACATCATGGGACATCCTGCATAACACCACTCAGGGTTTACCTCTATAACACAATCTGTAAAGGTTTACCATTCTTAGAGCAATTAAGGTTGAGCAAGAATTGCTGGCCTTTCCCACATGCCCTGAAAGAATAAAGAAATAACCATTGTCTTCCAGGTGTGTTATTACGTGTGCTTCAACATCTGCTACAACCCATTTTTTAGGTTAGGTTGTTACACAGCCTCAAAACTATGAGAGAGCAACATCAAATTAGATATAATAAAAACCAGCATGGGCCCGAAAAGTACAATGACTCTGAGCATTGTAAGTACAGTACTTACACTCTAATCTTCAGTTCTTTAGCTCCAGAATGTCATAAACCATAGACTAATACCATAAACCACCTATGCTTGAGATACCCATAAATCTTTGAGCCTTTCAGGTTTAGAGTGGGCCAGGATTGGGGATGGGGAGGGGTGGGGATAGGGAGGTGGATGAATAGAACCAGAATCAGCAGTCGATAGATGTAAAATCCCTGTTGCACAATAGTTTCATCAGTTATCTTGCATGACCATGCATGCAAAATGAGAATACAGTAATGACTCCAGTTCACATGACCACATCCCTCTTTGCTTAAACTAATCTGATCCTGATGCTTGTAGGTTGGCTCCTTAAAAGGTAAATGTAAACAAAAATCTAGCATCTTGTCCAGAGTATTGAAATGCCAATGTGTGCACATTTCATCAAACTAATTTAATTTTTTTCTATGAGAACCTCAGTAGTTAGCTATTTAATAAAGGGATTACAGTCTCATCTTATCCTTCCTCTTCATTAGCCAGGTATATGAATGGTATTTAGTGGAAGATAAATGTACTGTTCACTTTTGTAAGGGAGTTCAGAACAGACGGAAGCTTAAAGTTAAATGACCCAATTTCCCAGTTCAGTAAATCAATCACATATCCTGTCAAATATTATCAGCAATTATACCAATGAAAATGTGGGCTAATGGAAGATGCATTTATTTTTATTGGGAGTGAAATAGCTGAACAAAAAGCCAAATTTCCATGTGACTGTGCCTTAATGACTACCGCCCGATGGCTCTGACATCCATCATCATGAAGGGATTCAAGAGGCTGGACATGGCACACATCAACTCCAGCCTTGCAGATTACCTCAACCCACTGCAATTCACTTATCACTGAAACAGGTCCATGGAAAAGTTACTTAATTTTAGAATAAATTTACTGTCATGCGCTGAATAAATCAATAATTAAAATTTACTTCGTTGCCTTCTTGAATGCAACCAACAAATCTGGATAGATTTCACTGAATGGAAGTAATACATGGATGCAGATGAATTGCTAGAGATCTGGCAGAGCACCGTCAAAAATATTTTGTAATGATGAGAGTGAGAGCGAGCGATGTATACTCTCAAGATTAGGAAATGTGATTTTTAGTTCCAGCTGACAAATGACAGATACATTTCTCATCTATGAGGAAATTCTGACCAAGATGTCTAGTTGCTTAAATAGCTCTTTGGGTGCAGAGGAGCTGGTTATAAAAAACGAAATGGAGGTCATGCTGTAAGGTAATTTTCTTCAATACTTTTTCTACATTGAGGAAAATCATCAGAATAGTAGTTTTGTGGAATATGCAGCCCATCCATTTTTGAAGTAATCACAGACTTTTCTTTTCTAGGTAATGTGTGAACACTGCACACAGCACAATGTTTTGTCTTAATACATTATTCCTTTTACAGGTTTATATGCTGCACACTATTGTCATTTGCCTTTTCTACCATTTTCATAAATTATGACTTTGAATCATTAGTTTTTTCTGTTAATCCATAACCATCTCACCTAACAATTGAATCATCAAAACAGCAAATAAGATGACATACATTTCAAGTATTTAATAATAATGAGAGATAGGTAGAGAAATAGATTTGATTGATTAATTTGGTATGTTCTTCCACTACCCATGTCCTGGCCATCTATTCATCCTTACATCCTGAACACAGAAGTCAAACAAGCATTAATGCTGATCACAGTTCAGACCCTTTCCAGTACAAAAAGCGATTCTTATTTTGTTTATTATCACTCGGTTGATAACTTTACCCATCCATCATGTTTCCTGTTCCACCATCGGCACACCAGATTTCTTTTCCATTGGATGCATATCCTATGAAGTCTGAAGTTGCAAAGGGAACAATGCTCCTGACATAATAAAGGCAGAATTCAATCTCCATTCACCAAAATGTAAGTCCACAGGGTCAAATTAAAATTGCAGGAACAGGGTCGCTTACATTGTAACTGTTGATGGCCCATGTTTCTTTGGTGCTTAAGTCGCTTTGTCAACAGTGCCTTGCTCCAAGAGCAAAAATGAGATCTGGAAAGGATCCTTGTGAAATTTGCCTTTAGTCCTAAAGAACTTAGTGAGACATTACAGAAAGAGAAACTTTCTCAGTCAATTATTTGTCCCTTCTCAAGGCATGAAGCTTTAATAAGGCCATTAATGTAAAGCATGCCATTTCTCTGTGCTGAAGAGTCCTGAGAACAGAACATATAATGGGGTTACATTGGGTTCAGTGATGTCCTCAACAACTGAAATGGCAGCCCAACCAATTTTCAATCAGGGTTAAGAATTTCTGGCACCTTATAAACCATGAAATAGAGGATAACAGGAAACACTATGCCTTTTGTGCCTTTCATCCTTATTATTGTCTCATATGTGATGCTACTAAAAACACATGTCTGCAAAAGGAACGTTCTGCAGAAACATAACTGAGCTATCTCATCCACACAATTAGCCAGCTCCTATTCACTACCTCATTAGATTTTCATTCACCATGTAAGATCATATCCACTGCCACTGTTCTTTCAAGTCAACACAAATAATTAAGGACAGGGGTCTAGAAATTGTTCTTTGATCCAACAGACTCATTAAACTGTGATGTGTCAAGCATGAGGGAGATGGGCCCACAGGAGGCGAAGGAATGCTTTGTGCTTGCTCTCCACACACAGCAACGTTCTATTTAGTGTGAGGCCCAAGGCATTGCATATAAAGATTCATCACAGTGATCCCTGCAGCACCAACACGTGTTGGTGCACTGGGACTGCTGAATGACAGGAAGCACATCCGTGTCTGCTGGACATCAGCCCAGGCTGTTCCAGGCTCCAACAAGACCAAATGCCCCATATTGGACCAACTGGGAATTTATTGTCTCAAGTTTGTCTTTCAAAGCAGCAGTAGCAGTGAGATTATTTAATAGCGGCTGGCTGAAATTGAACCAGAATAAATTGATGCTTTGGAACTGACAGAAATGAATAAAATAAATTCATCATATTTTTTGAATTTAATCACATTGATTTAACAACTTATACCTAATTAAGACAGTAATGTAGCAAGTCTGCCTCTGACCCAAGAGTTTGGGTCAGCTCTTGCTAAATTATTCACTGAGGGTCTGAGCAGAAGCAGGTGAACAGTATTGTACATTCTGTGCTGAATAACAACTGGTATGAAAATTCAGCAAAATTACTCCCAGGACATGGCTGTGAAGATCAATCAATAGAACATTGGAATTGTTCTATTGCCATTTTGAATACCCATTTTAGATACCTTCAAATAACATCTGAATGGTCCCAGGACTTTATTTTTCCTTTTACTTGCACCATTTTTGTTTGCAGTTAAGCTTATTTTGAGTTTTTTATTTAGTATTTGCTCCCAGAGACCACAAAATTCAGAAATCGATACAAAAAGGCAGGCCAATCACATGGTTGGAAAGACACTGCACACGTCAAAGCCTCACTGAAGAAAGGCTTCTTCAGAAGGTCAGAGGCCAAGGGATCCAGGAAGGCTTGGCTGTGTGGATTCAGAATTGGCTTGCCTGTAGAAAGCGGAGGGTTGTGGTGAAGGGAGTGCATTCGCATCGGAGGGCTGTGACTAGTGGTGTCTCACAGGGATCAGTTCTGGGACTTCTACTTTTTGTGATATTTATTAACGACTTAGATGAGGGGGTGGAACGGTGGGTTAGCAAGTTTGCAGACGACACAAAGATTGGTGGTGTTGTGGATAGTGTGGAGGGCTGTCGAAGGTTGCAGAGGGATATTGATAGGATGCAGAGCTGGTCTAACAAGTGGCAGATGGAGTTCAATCCAGAGAAGTGTGAGGTAGTACACTTTGGAAGGACAAACTCCAAGGTGGAGTACAAGGTAAATGGCAGGATTCTGGGTCGTGTGGAGGAGCAGAGGGATCTGGGGGTTCATATCCACAGATCACTGAAAGCAGCCTCACAGGTAGATAGGGTAGTTAAGAAAGCTTATGGGATGTTAGCTTTCATAAGTTGGGGGATCAAGTTTAAGAGCCGTGAAGTGATAATGCAGCTTTACAAAACTCTGGTCAGACCACACTTGGAGTACTGTGTCCAGTTCTGGTCGCCTCATTATAGGAAGGATGTGGAAGCATTGGAAAGGGTACAGAGGAGATTTACCAGGATGCTGCCTGGATTGGAGAGTATGGATTATGAGGAGAGACTAAAGGAGCTAGGGCTGTTCTCATTGGAGAGAAGGAGGATGAGAGGAGACATGATAGAGGTATACAAGATATTGAGAGGAATAGATAGAGTGGACAGCCAGTGCCTCTTTCCCAGGGCACCAATGCTCAAAACAAGAGGTCATGGCTTTAAGGTAATGGGTGGGAAGTTCAAGGGAGATGTCAGAGGAAGGTTTTTCACCCAGAGAGTGGTTGGTGCATGGAATGCACTGCCTGGGGTGGTGGTGGAGGCTGATACATTGGACAAGTTCAAGAGATTGTTAGCTAAACATATGGAGGAATTTAAGATAGAGGGATATGTGGGAGGAAGGGGTTAGATAGTCTTAGGTGTGGTTTGAAGGGTGGCACAACATGGTGGGCTGAGGGCCTGTATTGTGCTGTATTGTTCTATGGTTCTATGGTTCACTCATCAGCTGGGGATCTGCTACACTGGGAACAAACAATGCGTTTTCAACTAATTGCAACTGGCACACTTGGGCAGCTCATACTGTCATCCTCAATTATCTGTGATCCACTTCTGGCCACTGGCTCTGTGGTAGCCAAGCCCATGATGGCCAGCACCCTCTCCTCTAAATGACGAAGCCTCTAAGGGATGGTCGGAACCCCCACCACTCCCCTACTGCAATCTGTAGTGCATGACACCTTGTTCTGCACTCTATGCATCCACCTCCTTCAGGCTCCACACAACACCAGTTTAATGAGTCTATTGGGTCAAAGAACAATTTCCAGGGTCCTGTCCTTAATTATTTGTGCTGACTTGAAAGAACCGTAGCTGTGGATATGATCCTAATTAGTGAATGAAAAGCTAATGAAGTGCCATGAAGTGGTGAAAAGGAGCTGGCTAATTGCATGGATGAGATAGCTCAGTTATGTTTCTGTAGAATGTTTTGTTTTGTTATAAATATTATAGTTGAATATATGAAAGTGTGTGTAAGATTGAGCTATAAGTGAAGGTTGAGTAACAGTAAGTTCGAAAATGTAGTGATGGAGTTGATGGCAGATGGGATCTGTTGCTGTTTTCAGCGATCTTAACCACAAGCATGAACTTCTTAAACTTGTTTCACTCCTGGTTCTAAATCCTCAGTACTCACTGCACACATCATAAGACCAAAAGATACAGGAGCAGAATTAGGCCATTCAGCCCATCGAGTCTGCTCCACCATTCGATCATGGCTGATTTATTTTTCTCTCTCAACTCCATTCTCGTGCCTTCTCCCTGTAACCTTTGATGCCCCTACTAATCAAGAACCTATCAACTTCCGCTTTAAATACACCCAATGATTTGGCCTCCACAGCCATCTGTGGCAATGAATTCCACAGATTCACCACCCTCTAGCTAAAGAAATTCCTCCTCATCTCTGTTCCAAAGGGATGCCCTTCTGTTCTGAGGCTGTGTGCTCTGGTCCCAGACTCTCCCACTACTGGAAACATCCTCTCCATGTCCACTCTATCCAGGCCTTTCAATATTCGGTAGGTTTCAATGAGATCCCCTGTCATCCTTCTAAACTCCAGTGAGTACAGGCCCAGAGCTATCAAATGTTCCTCATACATTAACCCTTTCATTCCTTGGATCATTCTTGTAAACCTCCTCTGGACCCTCTCCACTGCCAGTACATCTTTCCTTAGAAATGGGGCCCAAAACTGCTCACAATACTCCAAATGTGGTCTGACCAATGGCTTATAAAGCCTCAGCATTACATCCTTGTTTTTATATTCTAGTCCTCTCAAAATGAATACTAACATTGCATCTGCCTTCCTTACTATTGACTCAACCTGCAAGTTAACTTTTAGGGAATCCTGCACTAGGACTCCCAAGTCCCTTTGCACCTCTGATTTCTGAATTTGCTCCCTGTTTAGAAAATAGTCTACGCATTTATCCCTTCTACCAAAGTGCATGACCATACACTTCCATATGTTGTATTCCATCTGCCACTTCTTTGCCCATTCTCCCAACCCGTCCAAATCCTTCTGCGGACTCCCTGCTTCCTCAACACTACCTGCCCCTCCACCTATCTTTGTATCATCCGCACACTTGGCCACAAAGCCATCAATTCCATCATCCAGATCATTAACATATAACGTGAAAAGTAGCAGACCCAACACCAACCCCTGTGGAACACAACTAGTTACCGGCAGTCAACCCAGAAAAGGCTCCCTTTATTCCCACTCTTTGCCTTCTGTCAGTCAGCCAATCTTCTATCCATGCTGGTACCTTTCCTGTAATACCACGGATTACTATCTTGTTTAGCAGTCTTATGTATGGGACCTTGTCAAAGGCCTTCTGAAAATCCAAGTAAATAACATCCACCGACTCTCCTTTGTCTATCCTGCCTGTTACTTCCTCAAAGAATCCCAACAGATTTGTCAGGCAAGATCTCCCCTTAAGGAAACCATATCCTTAATAATGGACTCTAACATCTTACATCTAGCATCTTAAAGAGCAATAATGGACTCTAGCATCTTACTCTAGCATCTTAAAGAGTAGAGTGACATTTGTGACTTTCCAGTCCTCCGGAACCATTCCTGAATCTAGTGATTCAAGAAAGATCACTACGAATGCCTCCACAATCTCTTCAGCTTCCTCTTTCAGAACCCTGAAGTGTAGTCCATCCGGTCCAGGTGATTTATCCACCTTCAGATCTTTCAGCTTCCCAAGCACCTTCTCCTTAGTAATAGTGACTACACTCACTTCTGCCCCCTGACTTTCTCCAATTTCTGGCATGTTGCTGGTGTCTTCCACAGTGAAGACTGACGCAAAATACTTATTCAGTTCGTCCACCATTTCTTTGTTCTCCATTACTCCTTCTCCAGTGTCATTTTCCAGTGGTCCAATGTCCACTCTTGCCTCTTTTACCCTTTATCTACCTGAAAAGACTTTTGGTATCCTCTTTTATATTATTGGCTAGCTTACCTTCATATTTTATCTTTTCTTCCCTTATTGCTTTATTAGTTGCCAACTGTTGCTTTTTAAAAGCTTCCCAATCCTCTAGCTTCCCACTAATTTTTGCAATATTGTATTCCCTCTCTTTTACTTTTATGCTGTCTTTGACTTCCCTTGTCAGCCATGGTTGCCTCATCCTCCCTTTAGAATGCTTCTTCTCCTGTGGGATGAACTGATCCTGCATCTTCTGAATTCCTCCCAGAAACTCCTGCCATTGCTGCTCTACCGTCTTGCACTGCACTTTCTCTGTAGCTGTGACACTTTACTCTGTACTGTTATTGTTTTTACCTGTACTACCTCCATCAACTTTGAGCCTGAGCTTCTTGAGCAACCAATACTCACTACAGATGTGGTCATCAGGAACCACAATGAGATCCACCAGCTCCCACATTCTGCAGCTACAACACCTCACCTGTTCTTACCTGCTACTCACCTGTGCCTCCTTGCTGAAGTCTCTTGAGCCAAAGCCTCAGCTTCCCACTCCTACACTGGTCCACTCTCACAGTGGCTGCTTCAAAATAGCCACTCCACTTTACCTTACCTTCCTTTTGTTGAAAGAGCTGCCACACTCTTAGCCAATCACACAACTTTAAGGGAAAGCTGCTAGCTCGTCTCCTCTGCTGCTCTGGCTGCTGCAACTGGAGAAAAACTCTATAGTCAATCTCTATGGTCATCTCCTCCCATTAACTCTCTAATCCAGCTCTTGGTGGCTGTCGGGCCACCTAGTGTGCAGGATTTCTTGCTGAGAGTCCACCTCTTCCACCAATATCTCAGTGAAATGGAGTGCCTGCTCCCATGCCTGTCGTTATGGATATCAGGACTTCCTGAGCTGCACAACAACTTCCTGCAGAGCTCAGATTCTGTGATCATGTTCCCTTTAGAACAGATGCACAGGCAGAATATCCTTCCATGCATCTTTGCTTCTGTATTTGCATGAACTCTTGAAATTGCTTGCATCTACATTCACTAATGAAAAAACATTGTGATCAGCAACTTCTAAGTGCACAAATTCTTGCATTGGGTGCACACGTAAAAATCACAAACTTATAGTATCAGGACAAACCAGCATAGAATTCCCCACTCAGCAGTGCTTCTCACATTCTGATGCACAAATTAACTTCTTGGCCTATGCATATGTACTTGCCAGAAAGACATGAACACAAGAACATAAAATAATAGGAGCAGGAGTAGACCACCTCAATCCTGCCCTGCCATTCAATACAATCATGGCTGATCTGCCTCAGTCTCATCTCCTCTTTTGCACCAATTCTAAAGCGCTTTGGATTCCCTGATCTTTCAAAAAATTGATCAACCATGTCCTTAAATACCTTCAATTATCCGGCATCCACAACCATCCACGGTAGAGAATTCCAGAGATTCACCACCCTCCATGAGAAGAGGTTCCGATGCACCACAGTTTTAAATGACTTCCCCCTTATCGTGTGATTATGTCCCTTCATTCAAGACTCTCCTATTAGTGGAAGCATCTCGACATCTATCCTGTCATGCCTCCTTATGATTCTATATGTTTCATAAAGATCACCCCTCATTCTTCTAAATTCTACAAAGTACAGATCTAGCCTCAGTTGATTGGAGAATCCTCTCTGCCTTCTGGAAATCCAAATACACTACACCTACAGACTCCCCTCTATTGACTCTGCTTGTTACATTCTTGAAGAACCCTAGTAAATTTGTATAACACAATTTACCTTTCATAAAACCATGCTGACTTGTTCTGATTATATTAAACTTCTCTATCATTTTGACTAATGTACCCGAAGTCCTCTAAGGCCTTCTTGTAGCTTCTTTGAAAAAAAATCAGACGTCTTATGAATGGTTCCAGGTTTAGCCCTTCAGATTTAAAATCAAAATCCCCAATGAATTGTAGAGACAACAGAAAAGGATTTAACTGCACCAGTATGATATTTAGGGTGGTTTCTGCTGCAGGTCTTTTTATGGTAAAACTGCAATGATACTACTTTCCAATAACTGGCAAAGGCAACTTTGATTGCAACAGTCCACATTTGGTTTGAAGCCTGGTCCTACAAATAATGCCAAACCTGAAGCACAACCTTGTCATCCTCTGTCTTTTCTGTCTTTTAGAATATGTTAACTATACTTGTATTCCAGTATAACACAGCAGGATAAATTAAACATTGTGGGAAATGCTTTCCAAGTATATGATGATGCAGCACTTCATTCTACATGCATTATTTATTGCTGCTTTGTGCTGTGGTATTGCTTCAATGAATCTTCCATTTTAAATTCTTTTTCTGTACTTTTTTACAAGGCCTATTTTTTCCATTTTTTTTCAGTCCAATGGGGATTACTTTGTGTTTTCCAATATTCAATGTTCTTGGACAACTGCTGGTGCGAGAGATAATCTTCTTATGATTCAATTGATTAGGTTCCATTTCTACCCTGTATATTGCTTTTACATACAATTTTAGCAGCTGAATATATTTATGATCCCTACAAGGTCTTTGAAGTTCATTATGCATTACTAATTGATAAGGTTTGCGGAATGTTATATGTTAGACATTTTGATGCATTTCATTTTGTGGCTCAATTTCAGCAAATGTTTATTTAGTGCTTCAGTAGTGTATTTAATATTGGCTGTAAAGTGAGTACCATTAAGCAGTCAATTGTCTGTGGAGGCTTGCTGAACTAGTCTGGAGAGACCCCTGCTATGCTGAGTTGAGTTTGTAAATCTGTTCAGTTCATCGGCCACAAGGCTACATACAGAGCCTATCACAATACAGGCAATGAAGATGAACATCAGAATGAGACTGATCTGAGCTGGGAACCTCACAGAAACACAAAAAAGAGTATGCCAAGGGTGGAATTTTAGTCAATCAAATCATGAATCATGAATACATGCAGAGATCACAGAAAGATGGCATATCAGATACAGTTGAAGGCTGAGTAATTATGATAAAATGAGAATAGCCTTTCATATGTGGAGTGAATGGAAAGGCTTCTCTGTTCTAATAAAATAGTATAAGTTGTGGAAGAGAGTGACAGTGAACTGAATACAGACATTCAGAAGTGTTAGAAAGCTACCCTGCTGATGGAAATAAGGTCAGATACCTACAACAGTGCTAGTTAATTTATTAGCACCTCAGAGGCAATCGATGTCTCATTTAATGAAGCTGTTGAAATATTGTGAAATTCCTTCAATCCAGTGCCCTCAGAATTTTTGAAGGCTGTATATTCTGTAGTCGCAGTCAAAAGCCTTGAGAAATGATTGGTGGTTCTATTATCAAGCTATAGAATTTATTGCACCACTGTAATTTTGGTATGTTTTGATACCATGCATTAAGTGATTTTTTTTTTTGTCTGTGGACTTACAGATGAAACCATTCAGGCTAAGCTCCTTAATATACAACAGTTCACATCTGAAAAAGCATATACGATTGCTTTAGCCACAGAAGTAACTTTAGAAAATGTGAGGAAATTTAATTTGATGCAGGAGGCAGCCACGCATGTGTATGCTGTGAGTCAAACAATGAGTGTAGTAATGGTGATGTCTTCTTCATCAGGCTCAGGTTCACATGACCACCAAGGACAGCCCTGGTGGGAGACTGAGGTCTGGTTAGAGTGAAGGCTGGAAACCTGCTGAATATTGTTATTCAGCTCAATTGTGTCCATTCAGAGCAGCTTGATGCTTTTACTGTAAAACAGATATGGGTCTGCAAAGGTAGACAAGACGAACAAATATGGACAATATTAGTCTACAAAATATTAGACAACAAGGAAAAACATTATGAAGCAAGCAAGGAAGAGTTGTCCCTACCCACCTCTGAGGTAAAGGAAGAGAATGAGGATAATGCCTTAAACAGTATTGTTGCCCTGGGCAGCAATTTTAAGAGTAATATAAAGACTAATAGTAATGAGTTGGCAAAAAGCATAGGTACTGCTGCAGAATATTCAGTCATGCAGTGGACATTTAGATTGCCAAGTTTAGTAGCATCCCCCTCACTGGCAATAGCACAGTGTTATGCACATACTCAAGTGAGGCATTTAACATAGTGGGTGAGATGACATGAAATCAAAAGAATTGAGAAATTATATTATTAATGATTGTGGCTGTTCACAATCACAGATGGACAGTGACAGACAGAGATCGGCATTGGGAACTCTGCAAAACTAGCCATAGACCTGCAATTTTAGTGCAACATTCAGGTTTGGACAAGCTTCTAAAGTACAAAGCTGATTTATTCAAGGACACCTGGAGTGAGGGGCATAGGGCTCACATTTGTATTGGTCAGGATGCAAAACCTATATACTGCAGAATAAGATCTGTTCCTAACCCTCTTGATACTCAAGCAGAAAATGAGCTCCAATTGTTGGAAGAACACAAGGTGCTGGTGTAAGTGCAGCAGAGTCAGTGGACAACACCAATCATCACAGTTTTCTTTAACTCTGTTTTTCTCTCCAGAGATGCTTCCTTACCCAATGGGTACTTAGTCTCCTGGTTTGACACCCATTTACTTCAGTTTTACAAGGACTAATTGACATAACTCCGGGTCAAATGCTACTTTGATGCCAAGGGCAGTCTCTCTCACCTCACCTCTGGAATTCAGTTCTTTGGTTCATGTTTGGATCATGCTGAGTGCTGAGTGGTCCAGGCATAGTAGAGCAGATTAATGGCATGTAAATAACATTTGACAGCATTCGGATGAAACCTTCCAATATTCTGCTGATGACCAAGAGTAGACGAATTGGCAGTAATCAGCCAGATTGGATTGGTCCTGCTTTTTATGAACAGGACATACCTGGGAAACTTTCCACACTGACAAGTAGATGCCTATATTGTAACTGTACTGAAACAGCTTGATTAGAGGCAAAACTAGTCCTGGAGCACAAGTCTTCAGTATTCCAGTTGGAATGTTTTGTGGTCTCATAACTTGTTCAGAATCTCACCCACAAATTTATACAAAGAACTTGGCGCTACAGGTATACAAACCCATATGCTGCAGAATAAGTATATAAAAGTATATAAAATAAGCATGACTACTATTGCACTAGAATTATTAGGTCTGCTCAAGATGCAAGAGAGTTGACAGTTAAGCGAGTTTCCACCAGAAAAGTAATTCCCCTTGTCCCAGCAAATATGACAGGGAAGAAGAGTGGGAAGGTTGAATCACAGTTGGAATAAAAGTGGCAGACTGATCTGTTGAAGTCGAGTGAACTGCCAGGTTGTGGAATTTAAGCCCTTCTTGGGTTCAGGCCTAGAAGTATGGTAAACCTGAATCCCAGATTGGCTTCACTGGGGCCAATTGGCACACTCAAGCTATTTTCCCAAAGTAGGCCAGCTTTCTAGTGTCACCAAATTTTGCATCCACTCCTTTGACCAAGCAAACAAGATTCCAACTAATGACACCAGCCACTCTTACCTGTGAGACTTTGGCAGGATCAGCATCGACAGTCATCAGTGGGAAATGCAAAATGGGACTTACTCCAGGATCCATGGCTCACCAGTATCCAGAGTATGTGTTATAAGTCTTCATTAAAGTTCAAGAAGTCCAAGATGTTTGTTATCAATGATCTTACATTTGTAAATTTAGGCTATCACATCCAGTATGCAGAATTTATCAGCAATACGGCTAAAGTACTACTTGGCCTTTTGTTTGTGGATATATATATATTTATTTTTGGTAAAAATACTTGCTAAACTTCACAATCCAAGAATTTATTATTAATTTTTTTATTTTACCTAGATGTCATTTTCCTCTGCCACACAATGACCAACCAAGGATTTGCAAGAACAATAAACTGTAAGAGCATCTAGACCATAAGACCCGTCTAAACTTTGGCTCACAGCAGCATTATCCTTTCTGCAGTGAACAAAACAAACCATACAACACACTACACTTAGGGAAGATTTAGTATTTCAGATCACGTCAGAAGATATAACTCACTAAGGCTGTGCTTGCTATTATTATAAATTTTGAATTTGATCATTGCTTGTGTTTCTCCACAGGGCCCTGTAATTTTAAAATGCTCAGTCTTCTACATCAAGTAAAATATATGTGCACCTGCATCAATCAGATCCAAGCAGCTGTGTAGTCTGCAAAAAGGCAAAGTGCAAAAATTGGGACTGGCGTAGACAATCAAACATAAACAACAATCTTCACCAATATTTCCTCATATGTTTCTATAAAAGAGAAAAATCAGATGGATTTAGATCCTGTTGGAGTCTTCAGAATTAACTGTTTCCTTGTTTAAATACAGTCTTGAGCCCCAGTTTTCAACCTTTTATAATTTTGAATGTTACATCTGCGGCAATAAAATCTTTATGTATGCTGCATGTGAAGCCATGGTAAAACAGATCTTGCAAAACAATTTCGCATAAAAAATAAGGCTATTGGGAATATAAGTAATTACTGAGACAATACTTTAATATTCAGCAAATGGCTCCCAGATGGTTGATTCTTACGTACATTATGTTTTGTGTTTGCAGGGGCAATGTTGTGTCCTGGGTGATCTTTTACTCAGCTGGATGCTCATCACCTGGAATGTACTTGAACTACCAGAGTTACTCAAATAAAATGGTTTATTAAGGAAATAACTCACCAACTACTTCATACATATAAGACTGAATTCAAGCTGGAATGGCTGCTACATACATACACCTGTTATCAAATTGTGCATCACACAATCCCAATCATGACACTGAATATATTATCCAAGTACAGAACAAGACAAATACCATAAATATTGTAAATACACCATAGGCAACCTTTGCAATGGAGTTGAAGATTATAAGTACAAAGTTGGTTAAAACCAAGAAGCAAATATACTGTATATTGTAACAAATGCCCAGTACACCAAGGAATATTCTTGCAATGTAAATACTGTTGGCAATGTGTCACTAACCTATAAATTCTGATGGCTTTGAAATTTATCACCTCAGAAGGGAGGTACTCATTAGGTGGCAGGCCACCAATGTTTTTTGTTGTTGGGGAGCCACAGCAAAGTCCAATAGTGGCGGAGGTGCTATGCAGATGTTCTTAGACATTTTCCTTTGTGTGTTGTGCCACAGGTGAGATCACAAAGGAAAATAACAGGGAGGTCTGGAAATCCAGCCTAGTCCTGAGACTCAGAGGCAAGTGAAGGTCAGCTGACAGATGCCTGATAAGGGCCAGAGGGTGCATCAGGATCCAATCATTGAGTTCAAAGTTTGACTGAGACATGGGATGAGGGCAGGTAACGGGAGATAAAAGGCTGGAGGTTGGAGACAGAAGTTTGCTGCTCCACTGCAAAGTCTCTTCAAGGCATGCCTACTTTAAAGAAGTTTTCCTTTATAAGATAAGATTTCTTTATTAGTCACATGTACATTGAAACACACAGTGAAATGCATCTTTTGCGTAGCGTGTTCTGGGGGCAGCCCGCAAGTGTTGCCACGCTTCCAGCGCCAATATAGCATGCCCACAACTTCCTAACCCGTTCATCTTTGGAATGTGGGAGGAAACCGGAACACCCGGAGGAAATCCATACAGACACAGGGAGAACGTACAAACTCCTTACAGACAGTGGCCAGAATTGAACCCGGGTCGCTGGCGCTGTAATAACGTTATGCTAACTGCTACACTACAGGAGTTCTGTGACACTGTCTCTAACTGCTCCCTCTCTATGATCCCACTATCCCCCCATCCCTCATCTACCTATCACCTGGATCCACCTATCACCTGTCAGTTCTTGTTTCATCCCTTCCCTCCACCTTTTTATACTATCTCCCTTATTTCTTTCACTCCTGAAGAAGCATCTTGACCTGAAAAATCGACTGTCCATTTCCCTCCATAAATGCTGCCTGACCCGGTGAGTTCCTCCAGCACTTTGTGTGTCGCTCTGATAGAGGCTTGTTTGTCCAGAGGAAGGATGGCAGGTGGGGATGATCAGCAGGGGAGCAATGTCAGGAGGTTGGAAGATGGGACTGGGGTTTGGCCGGTGCTATTAACTTGGGAAGGAGGTGGAGGTTGGTACAGTTGGGAAGAGGTGAGAGGGCCAAATAGAACTGGTAAGTAGTTAAATAAGAAGGTCTACCCAAGTCTGATTTCCAGTGCCAAGTCAAGAACTTGAAATCACATGGCTAGCAAGGCAGTAACACATTTAAAACCTGATTGCCAAGTAATACCCATTGACAAGCACAGCTCAAAACAATGTGACCTCAGTTCCCTTGTGTCATTTAAAGGAGCTCTGATGAAAGATTTTTGACCTGAAACATTAACTCTGTTGCTCTTTCCACGTGCTTGCTGACATGCTGCCTCCAGCATTTTCTGCTTTTATTTTGATTTCCAACATTGAAGCATAGGATGTGGAATTTAATGATTCCAAGTGAGTCTGACACAGTAATCAGGTCAACCCTGCAGCCCAATTTCTGACTGGAAGTGACTGATCTGGAGTGGTGCAATTCAACCCAGATACGGATGCAATTGTGTTGCACTCTGAAAATAACCAATATTTGTCAGGTTAGCACTGAATAAAAAAGTGCTAAAGACCTAAATTTCTAGACTGTAGTTTTAGCTCAGTTGGAAGCATTCTCACCTCCAGCTGAAAAGAACAGGAGCCACAGCAGGAGCATTTAAACTGCTAATCCTGTTGAGTACCTGCACCACTGTACCCAGCAAAAGAAGGATCGTGACTGTAGTTGTTGTATACCAGAAGAAAAGCCTAACCACAAAAATCAGGCTGACACTCCACAGCATTGCTGAGGCAACTCAAAATTGAGGTAAAAACAGAAAATGCTACAAATACTCAGCAAGTCAGGTTGCATTTTCTTCCCACAGATGCAGCCTGACCTGCTGAGTATTTCCAGCTGTTTCTGTTTTTATTTTAGATATCCAGTACCTGCAGATTTTTTTTTGATTTTCATAAAATTGGAGGTCCCATCTTTCAGATGAAATGC
This sequence comes from Pristis pectinata, assembly GCF_009764475.1. Classification (NCBI taxonomy): domain Eukaryota; kingdom Metazoa; phylum Chordata; class Chondrichthyes; order Rhinopristiformes; family Pristidae; genus Pristis; species Pristis pectinata. The sequence goes on from NC_067413.1 coordinate 61,532,182, forward strand.
CATCTCAGGTACACGGAATTTCAAAAAGCACAGTGATCTTCCTTAGCATCATCATACCAATATCACAGAACAGATTGCCCAATCATCACCATATTGCTGTTTTTGTGATCGACTGCCAGGCTTCTGACATTGCAATAGTGTCCACATTTCAAAACTACTTTGCAGATCATAAGCATCTTGGGGTTTCTGAAGGTCATGAACAGTGGCATACAAAAGTAGAGGTTTGCTTGGCTATACAGTTGGGGCCTGACCTAGGACAGAGATGACCAAGGCCACTCTTGACCCTGCACATGTCTAATTCTTGTATTCTTGTATTTGTTTTCCAACACTGTGAGCATTTATGGCAGTATATGTATGTGTGCATATATAAAACACACACACACACACACACACACACACACACACACACACACAGGAGAGAAACAAAGGGCTGGTATCTAGACGAAAAACACTATGACGCTGGAGGAACTCAGCAGGCCAGGCAGCATCCGTGGAGAAAAGCAGGCGGCCAACATTTGCCACACTCATATATGGCAGTGCTGGTGGGTCACCTTGACCTAATAGGAGTGGTGGATTGGGTCGACACATTATTCACCATCCTGAGAAAAGCAAGACACACAAGATAAGGTCCTGTTGTGCTCAGGTCGGGTAGCCAGGTTCTAAATATTTTTTCCAAATAGCTTGATGAGATAGCTCAACAAAAGTAATAAAATTCGGCCAATCTTAGTCTTTAATTACAGTTCCAGAAATAAAATATTTATTTTCAAATCTAGCAATGGCATGTAAAGAAAACAATTTGTCATTTTTTTATGACAAGGTGGATCAACCGTAATAGTTCAAATTGTGTCTGTTTTAATAACCCTTTGAAACATTTTCTCAAAGTAATTTGTTAAAAAACTTCGTATTTAGACATTACTAAACACTACATCAAGAAAAAAACAATTAAATTTTAAAAATCATAGCCAGTTGAATCTTTAGCACATACTATGTATCCTGGTCATTTTTAATCTTCTCCAATGCATTCCTCTCAGATGAAGTGAACTTAGTGGCATTTCCCTCCGACACCACCAATCTGTGCTATTATTTGTGCAGAATGTAGCACACCACAATTATTCTAGAATCTCTGAGAACTGAAAGGTGCAGAAATGTCCAGGCGCCTGAAGTGTACCTTGAGTAACTTCATATTGCATATTAAGCTCTGTGTAGAATATTTGTTATTTTCACATTTTATGTAATCATCGAATTCGATAACAAAGAAGCCAGCTTGTAAATGTTGATGAAGGTATCACCTAGATGTAAGGCAGTGATTCAGATCAAAACCAATATAAATGGAAATATTCAATTTGGTGGCCAGATTGGTTGAGGGGAACAAATTGTGATATGTTTTTATTTCTAAGCTAAAGTGTGAATTAAAGAAAATGTTCGCACAGTGTAAGCACAAAAACAAAACCCTTTGATCAAAAAATTCATGTACTGCGGAATTAGTCCGATCCATGTAGTTTATGTTAATGTGGATCATTATGAGAAAGCACTAAATTTAATCTTTAAAAATTAAAATTTAAAATTTATGCAAATCTAATGTGTCTTTCAATCAGTGGTGTGTAAAACGGTTAGCTAGTTATAAAATTGAAAGTGCTGATTAGAATATTAAACCTTGGAAATGGCTTTAGAGCTGCTTCTTTTTGTTGCAATATCAGCAAATTTGTCAGAACAGCAAGATTTGTTGCAATTATGCTAAATACATAAGTGTCATAACACTGCACTGTGTTCATGTATAACATGCCTATTAATCTACCTCTTTTAGTGGCCAAACACACAAAAGGAGGATAAAACATTTCACAGACAGTTTTGATTGTCTTCATTAACATATTTTGAAGCTGATGTTGCCTATGTACTTTCCCCACTCCTCTCCTAATGAAATTAATTTGTGTCAGAGTAGGTTTGCTTAGTTACTGGCTAGTGATCAAGCAGAGATTTAGAAAGCACGATTCAGTTGTTAGCTTGATTACCCAGATGAGTCAGATCCTGATCTTGCTGATGTTCACACTTACCATAATGGATCACTGGTTTGAAAACAAGTGTTGCAATTTTGGCTCACATTTCCCTCCCTACTCCAGAAATATTAAAAACTACAACATCCCAATTTTCCAGAAAAGAGGAATAATTATGTTAATCTATCAGTCCCTTTCAGATAGTGAGTCCTGGGAATGTACAGCATTTCTTGTCCTTTTGAAAGAATATTCTTATATAACGTTGTACTTTCTTTGTTACATGGTTTTGCTCACTATTAAAGAACCGAAACAAGCTATTTAGCCCAATTAATCTATGCCAGCATTTATACTATCTTCATCTTTCTGCATTTAACCACATCAAAACATGGCCCAGATCTTCTGCTGCCCTGGAATTGATGACTGGCTCCCCACGGCCATGCTAGTTGTTCCAGTGTGGTCCCTGGCCCAGTCTTCCACTGGATGCCTGGCTCCCAGCACTTCAACATGGCCCAGTGCAGCACAGTACCTGTCTCAGTGAAGAAAGCCAAATGCACTCACAGAACCCCGTCCCCCAAAGCCCTGTCCCCAGGCTCACAGACTGACAAAGCTGTCCACATTAATGAGATTAAAACATTCAAGAACATAAAAATCTCATAAAAAGATAGCTAATTTTGTTTTGCATTGAACACACTACAAAACAAATTCACATTCCATGGATCAATTAAAACATTGTAAGCAATGTAAATTAATAATTAAGAAAGATTATATACCTTATGATTGCAATCATAAAACCCTGCCTGAAAAACTGAACAAACTTTTCTCATATGGAATTGGGAGCAGCATGGGTGTTTTTCAGGGTCCCATAAAGGACTTCTTTGACTACTGACTCCCTCAGAACACTAGTCCATGCACTTATCATTTTAATTTTAACAATGAGAGTGGCATGTTAATGAAAAACACTATGATGCTGGAAGAACTCAGCAGGCCAGGCAGCATCTATGGAGAAAAGCAGGTGGTCAACGTTTTGGGTCAGGACCCTTCTTCAGGACTAAAGATAGGAAAAAGGGAAACTTAATATATAGGAGGGAAAAGCGGAGCAGTGATAGGTGGACAAAAGAGGGGAGGCGGGGTGGGCACAACGTGGTGACAGGTAGATGCAGGTAAGAGATAGTGATAGGCAGGTGTGGGGGAGGAAGGGAGAGCAGATCCACTGGGGGATGGGTCAAAAGTGCTTTTCTCCATGGATGCTGTCTGGCCTGCTGAGTTCCTCCAGCATCATCGTGTTTTTCATCTAGATTCACATTCCATGAATCAATTAAAAACATTGAAAGCAATATAAATTAATAATAAAGAAATTTTCCTGGAGCCGACATCTCCCGTTCATTTGAATGGAGTGTGCTGTGATTGCTCAAGGCTTAATCTGGTGCAGGGACAGTTGGCAGATTACCAGCCTGAGAACTGGGAAATCAGTGCAAGTGTGTGTTATGCTGTTGGATTCCCAGTGTAGTCCACGGATGCAGCACAGGAGCAGCTGGCAGCCCAGCTGGCAGAGAAGAAGGTACCACACACAGTGTAGGTCCATGCCAGTGCTGGAAATTGTGACATACGCAGGGAAGCACAGTTAAATCCTGGCATTACCACTTATATGGAGTTGGAAACTTCAGGTCATGACTTTTTCCGTATACCTTTACATGGGCCAGGCTGGAACCCCTCACACACATGAACAACTGGATGCCATTGAGTTATTGGGATCTTAAATACAAATCATAAAAACTGCAGATGATAGAAATTTGAAATAAAAATGATTCTATTAGACAGCATCTGTGGAAAGATAGACTCTTTCCAGAAAGGCTGCCTGACTTGCTGAGTGTCTCGAGAACTGAGATCTGAATGCCGTCTTAACCTGTAAGACAACAAGTTACCTGCAGCAGATACTGCAATCGCAAAACCATGCCTCAAAAACTGAATAAACTTTCCCATATGGAGCTGAGAGCGGCATGGGTGTTTTTCAGGGTCCCATAAAGGACTTCTTTGACTACTGACTCCCTCAGAACACTAGTCCATGCACTTATCATTTTAATTTTAACACTCAGAGTGGCATGTTAATGAAAAACACTATGATGCTGGAAGAACTCAGCAGGCCAGGCAGCATCTGTGGAGAAAAGCAGGTGGTCAATGTTTTGGGTCAGGACCCTTCTTCAGGACTAAAGATAGGAAAAGGGGAAACTCAATATATAGGAGGGAAAAGCAGAGCAGTGATAGGTGGACAAAAGAGGGGAGGCGGGGTGGGCACAATGTGGTGATAGGTAAATGCAAGTAAGGGATAGTGACAGGTAGGTGTGGGGGAGGAGGGGAGAGCAGATCCACCAGGGGATGGGTCAAAGGTGTTTTTCTCCATGGATGCTGTCTGGCCTGCTGAGTTCCTCCAGCATCATAGTGTTTTTCATCTAGATTCCAGCATCTGCAGTCCTTTATTTCTCTGGCACATTAATGAATCCTGTCTGTCAAAATTTGCCAGACCTTCCATTTTAGATTCCACATGGATCACCCACTTCCTGCATCATTCTCTCAATGAAGTAATTAAACCTTACGCTATCAAGCATGCATCCTTCAATGAAATAAGATAAAAGTCTGATAAAAGTCTGACTGGTTAAACATATTAATATCTATTGACCCAAATGAACTCCTTTCACCATGAAAGTAGCTTTCTCAAACTTACAATTACTGGGGCAAAACACTGTCAAAGCTTTGCTCAAAATGAAGCAATTTCCCCCAGTTATTTAACGTGTACCCAGTGCTGTTGATGCCTGTTTGCATTTCCGATACTTCAAATATGATAGTCATCTCTAGCAGCCGAGGTTTTCATTGTAGTTTATATCTTATGCCCAATTAAAAAATACAAATGTCAGCACAAAGAATACTACATCAAATCCTCTGTTGAATGCTACATTTCTAATACATATTCAGAGATAAGCAATGATGAACTGGGTTCATTTGTGCATATTTCTGACCATCCAGAGCACCCTTAGAGCTCCACAATGGTGTCTACAATATGTCTCATGACTGAGGAGTGAACTGGACTGAATGACTTATTAGTAAGGGCATTAAAACGTGTATAACAAATATTTGGTGGAAGGATACAAAGCAAACAGATTACCAATTCAATCAGTTTACAATGCTGATTTGACAATATTGCAGCAGCTTTGAAGTTCAATAATCCAGCTAATGCCATCATCTAAGCATGCACAACAGACAACATGTTCAGCAGTAGGAAGGCATCTCATTAGTGGTACTTAAATACATAATAAATAAATTACAGCTAAAAGGCAATTAATTTATTTTAGTCATTGCTATTATTCTATAGGCATCTGGAAATTTTTAGTTGTTTCAAGCTCTAGGGTATGGTATGACACCAAAAGCAAAAGGAAAAGGTGTTCAGTGAAAGGGAACTTGAAATCCTGAGAGCCTTTTGCTGCATGAGTTGAGTCAAAATTTAATTCAGCTTCTGTCACTGACCGTCACAAATAAAAATAAAGACCACCACAAAATAAACATTCCAAATTACGTTTACAATTGAATTCATTCCATATTGCACAAAAAAGTCAACTAATTAACCTTGTACATTCCATTATTGCCTGGTGCTCTATTCAGTTCTACTTCAGTGGTTGATGAAAGGCTGCTGATTTGAGGTGGAGATGCTGCAGATTGAGAGCAGCTTTCATTAGTCTCTGGATCAAGCAGTCCCAACTAAATGTGTGCACCATCTCGGCAGGCGGCTACCAGGCAGAACACAAGGCTTGGAAGCTGAACGCTGCCTTCCCGAGAGAGAACACAGGTTGGACTCCATAGAGCCAGTGAGATGCCTCAGCAAATTGATAATCATTAGTTAGAAGACTGCTGGATAGATTGATGAACTGCTGGGGCAGCTTGAAAATCCAATTGTATGTTATAACCCAGACTCATGAGGACAGCAGCCTGAGCCTCCACTGCAGCACTCAGATGTTCGGTGCTGCTGCTAGAATGGAAACTGCAACATTAATCATCATTATGTTAATGAAATTCAGAGCTATGAAAGGTGGGGTCCAAGCTCTGGAAAAAAACCTTGTGCTAAATCGCGCTGTGTTCTTTGTTAGTGAGCAGAAGTTTTTGAAGACTTCTTAATGCACTGAGCACTTCAGAGTCCATCCTTATCAGCCTTCTTCTGCAGCTGCCCCAGCAATGTCCTAACTTAAATACTCTCCAGCAGAACTCACACGTGGCTCCAAAATGAGCTTCCACCATTTGTATCCTTGACTTGTACCCTGGCTACAGATCACTCACACAGATGTAGTGGCCTGTACTCACGGAACTTGAACCACCATCAGCGGCCATGGGCGGACGCGCAGGAGCGCGTCGTAGACTAACTGCGGGGCGGGCCTTCTGGCAGGAACTTTACGTCATGTCTGCCGGAGAGGCTCTCAGGTACTTCTGCACGTGCACGCATTTCATTTCTCTCAGTATAGTGTGCTCCGGTTCAGCGTCCACGTCTCTGAGTTTTCCTTTCAGCAACGAGCCGCGTTCGGCTACATTTGGTGACCCCGACGCTTCCAGACAGCATCTGGAACCCGAGACATGAATTCCAACGACTCGCACAATGAAGTCTCGCTCAAGCTCCCGACTGAGCCGCTCAGCCCCATGTTTGGTTCGAGCAGGCTGAGGCCCAGTTCAGTATCAGAGGCTTACAGCCAACGCCACGCGGTACTACTATGTGGTCAGCGCGCTCGACCAGGACATGGCAGGCCGGATCATCAACTTCCTGCACCATCCACCAACGGAGGACAGGTACGCTAAGATCAAGGCACTCCTCACCCGCACTTTCGGACTCTCCCACCGTGAACGAGCTGCGCGGCTTCTGCACATGGATGGCCTAGGCGACCACAAGCCATCCAAGCTGATGGTCGACATGCTGGCACTCATGGATGGCCATAAGCCCTGCCTTTTATTCAAGCAGTTGTTCCTCGAGCAGCTGCCAGAGGACATTCGCCACCTCCTCACGGGTGAAGATTTCAGCGACCCGTGCAGCCTCGCGGCCAGAACGGACATCTTGTGGCAGAGTAAGCAGCGGGGAGCGGCTTCCATCTGCCTAACCATGACCGCACAACCTAAAGCCAAAACCCCACAACGGAAGCCACCGAGACCCACAATGGACAAGGATGAGGCTTCGGATCAATGGTGCTTTTACCATCGGAGATGGGGGTCAAATGTGTGTTGCTGCCGTCCACCATGTGCCTTTCCGGGCCATTGGCCATTGCGACAGCCTCCTGTTCCTTTGGGACCGACACTCTGGGCGACATTTCCTGGTGGACACCAGGGCCGAAATCAGCGTCCTTCCGCCCTCGAACATGGACACCCGTAACGTGGCCCCAGGCCCCGACCTCACTGCTGCAAACGGCACCATCATCCGGACGTACGGCTCGCGTACCATCCTGCTGCGTTTCCGGCCCAGCTGTTTTACCTGAACCTTCACGGTAGCAGCGGTGTCACGGCCGTTACTGGGGGCGGATTTCCTACGGGCCAACCGTCTTCTGGTCGACCTGAAGGGCCGGCGTTTGGTCCACGCCGAGACGTTCCAGACCTTCCAGCTCGGAGAAACCCAGTTCCCAGCCCGCCACCTAGACTCCGTCACACTCTCGGGTGATGAGTTCGCCAAGGTGCTGGCGGATTTCCCCTCCATCATCACCCCACAGTTCTCCACTACCGGTCCCAAGCAAGGCATGCAGCACCACATCCCCACACAAGGACCACCGCTGCACACCCAAGCCCACAGGCTACCACCCAACAAGCTCCACCTCGCCAAGGAGGAGTTCAGAAAGACGGAGGAGATGGGGGTCATCCGCCGCTCGGACAGCCCTTGGGCATCTCCGCTGCACATGGTGCCCAAGTCCGCAGGAGGTTGGAGGCCCTGTGGGGATTACAGGAGACTCAATGACGCCACAACCACCGACTGATACCTGGTGCCCTACATCCAGGATTTCACGGCGAACCTCCACGGGGCGACCATCTTTTCAAAAATCGATCTGGTCCGGGGGTACCATCAGATCCCCGTGCACCCCGACCATGTGCCCAAGACAGCCCTCATCACCCCCTTCGGGTTGTTCGAATTCCTAAGGATGCCTTTCGGCCTCAAGAACGCCGCCCAGACTTTCCAGAGGCTTATGGACTCGGTGGGGCAAGGCCTGGATTTCGTCTTCATCTACCTAGACGATATCCTGGTGGCCAGCAAGTCACACAAAGAGCACGTGGCACATCTGCGCCAACTCGGCCAGCGCCTGAGCGACCACGGACTGGCAATCAACCCGGCGAAGTGCCAGTTCGGGCTGGTGGAGATCGACTTCTTGGGCCACAGGGTCAACCAGCATGGAGCTGCCCCTCTACCGGACGAGGTCCAGGCCATCCGCCAGTTCCCCAAACCCAGCACGGTCAAGGGCCTGCAAGAGTTTGTGGGGATGGTAAATCTCTACCATTGACTCGTGCCAGTGGTGGTGCGCATCATGAGACCCTTGTTCGGTCTGATGGCCAGCAAGGCCAAAGAGGTGGCATGGGACGCGGAGTCCACGGAGGCTTTCGAGCGGGCCAAAGAGGCATTGGCGAAGGCAGCCCTCCTAATACACCCGAGAGTCGAGGTACCCACGGCGCTCACAGTCGACACTTCTGACACAGCGGTCGGCGGAATCCTGAAGCAGCTCGTTGAGGGCCAGTGGCGACCGCTTGCCTTTTTCAGCCGACACCTGAGACCACCGGAGGTTAAGTACAGCACTTTTGACAGGGAGTTGCTAGCGCTCTACCTAGCCATCCGGCACTTCCGGTATTTCCTCGAAGGAAGGGATTTCACTGTGTATACAGACCACAAGCCCCTCACCTTCACCCTGGCAAAGATATCGGACCCATGGTCGGCTCGGCAGCAGAGGCACCTCTCCTTTATTTCAGAGTTCACCACAGATGTCCGCCACATCGCAGGGAAGAACAACATGGTCACCGACACACTGTCCCACCCCCACATCCACTCAGTGACCATCTCAGCCCCAGGGATCGATTACAAGGCACTGGCGCAGGCGCAACAGGCGGACACCGAGATCCCGGCCTACCGCACTGCCATTTTGGGACTCCAGGTGGAGGACGTCCCCGTCGGCCCGACAGTGGTTCGGCTCCTGTGCGATACGTCTACTGGCAGACCTTGGCCTGTAGTACCAGCAGCATGGAGGCGACGGGTGTTTGACACGCTACACGGCCTGGCCCACCTGTCCATCCAGGCGTCTATCAAATTGGTAGCGGACAAATTCATTTGGCACGGTTTGCGCAAGCAGGTTGGACACTGGGCCAGGACCTGCGTACACTGCTAGACTGCCAAAGTCCAGCGGCATGTGAAGGCCCCCCTCCAGCAGTTCCAGCCAATGCTTGGGAGGTTTCAGCACATCCACGTGGACATCGTCGGCCCCCTACCTGTCTCCCGGGGTGCCAGGTATATCTTTACTATGGTCGACAGATTCACCAGATGGCCGGAGGCCGTGCCGCTAGCGGACACGTCCACCGAATCCTGCACCAGGATGCTCATCGCAAACTAGATTGCCAGGTTCAGACTCCCAGCAGACATCACCTCCGACAGAGGGGCACAGTTCACGTCAGGTTTGTGGACAGCACTGGCGCAGGTCCTGGGCACCCGGTTACATCACACCACGGCGTACCACCCACAGTCCAACGTTTTGGTCGAGCAGTTCCACAGGCACCTCAAGTCAGCCCTGATGGTGCGCCTCAGAGAGCCCAACTGGACAGATGAGCTCCCCTGGGTTTTACTGGGCATCCGCACGGCCCCCAAGGAGGACCTGAGCACCTCCTCAGCGGAGTTGGTCTACGGCACCCCCCTGACGGTCCCGGGCGAGTTCGTGCCAGAGGCCCAAGGCCCAGAAGGAACGCCAGCAGAAGTGCTGACAAGGCTGCGAGACAAGGTAGGGACCCTGGCACCGGTTCCGACCTCCAGACATGGCATGACACCGTCCTTTATCCCTAAGGACCTCCGGGGCGGTGAGTACATTTTTATTCGCAGGGGCATGCACAAGTCACCTCTACAGAGGCCGTACGAAGGACCCTTCAAGGTGATCTGGCACAACGGATCTACGTGTGTCATGGAGGTGGGTGGCAGCAAGGAGACTTTCACAGTGGACCACCTCAAACTGGCACATTTGGACATCGAGCAGCCGGTGAAGGTACCCTCACCGCGCCGGCGGGGCAGGCCACCCAAGAGGGCCACACAGACTGGGGGTCCCATGCCCCCGATGGACGTTTCTGGGGGGGGTGGTGTAGCAGCCCATACTCACGGAACTCGAACAGCCAATGGTGGCCACGGGCGGACGAGCAGGAGCGCGTCGTAGACTAACCGCGGGGCGGGCCTTCCGGCAGGAACTTTACATCACATCCGCCGGAGAGGCTCTCGGGTACCTTTGCGCGCGTGCGCGTTTCGTTTCTCTCAGTAAAGTGTGCTCAGGTTCAGCCTCCATGTCTCTGAGTTTTCCTTTCAGCAACGCGCCGCGTTCAGCTACACAGAATCATTTAATACATAGTGATCATTATGCTAACCCGTAAATTCTGTAACTGAGCTGGTGGTTTAAAGCATGTAATCGAATGAGTGTATTTTTCATCATCACTATCTTCTTGCTGTTTCTCTCTTTTTCTCCAGATCTTGATTCCCTGAAATGGAAGAGGGACAAGGACAAAACTATGGTGTGAAGATTGGAGCAAAGTAAAGAGTGGGAATGGGGAAGAGGCACATGTAAATTCGAAGTATGAGAGGTAAGCAGGAGGTAGGTTGTGAAGTGAGGAAGGCAACATCTTTCATGGCCAGCAAGATCTCCTCCATGTAGGTTCGGACATGCTGCATCCAGTTGTTCAAAATCTTCTTTTGCAAGAGAGAGGGAAGTGTGTCAGTAATTGCCAGGAAACCCTGTTGGGTTATGTGACTATTGTGGTTGACCTGCAGGTAGTATGTGCAAGCTTTGAGACATGGGTATGAGATTTCAAGCTGCAAATTTGTGGTATAGCCTATGAATGTTAAATCCGATTCTAGATTGATAGAGGTTATTGATAACCAAGTGACAACATTGTAGCGAACTGAGGATTGACTGAAGTTGGAAGTGCAGTTAGTAAGATCTGGCATTTGAAGATTCATTCATTGATTTTGACCACTCCGATAAAATCATGCTTCTTGCATCAAGATCACTGGGGTTTAACTCCTGGTACTGAGCACTATGGATGTTTACTTCCATGCCTTATCATTGTGTGAGTAGAGGACCATGTGATCTCCTCACCTGCCTAAGATAGTAGACAGACATTTTGCCTAACTTCCAGCTTCTCTGCTAGCATTTGGAACTCGAAACAGGAAAAATCAGAATTAGAATCAGGTTTATTATCACTGATTTATATGTTGTGAAATTTGTTGTCTTGCGGCAGCAGTATAGTACACGACATAAGAGCACTATAAATTACAAAATAAATAAATAGTCCAAAAAAAAGGGATAATGAAGTAGTGTTCATGAGAAGTAGGAATGGTAATTTTCAGACTGGTGGAGCTTCCAGGGGTTGCTACAGAACCACTGCTTTCCTTTGTTTTTATTAAAAATTTGGACGTGCATACAGGGCACAATTTCCAAATTTGCATATGACACAAATTTGAATGCCCAATGAACTATGAGGAGGATAATAATAGTTTTCAAGGAGATACAGATAGGCTGGTAAATTGGGCGGAAAGATAGCAGATAAAATTTGATGTTGAGAAATGTGAAATGTTACATTTTGGTAGGAAAAATCCAAAGAGGCAACATAAGCGAGAGGGTGCAATTCTAAAATGGGTGCAAGAGCAGAAGGAGCTGGGAGTACATGTGCTTTGTTTACTGAAAGTGATTGAAAAAACATTTGGGATACTGGGTCTTATAAATAAAGGTATAAAGTATCTGAGCTCGGAAGACACATTGAGCCTTTATAAAATACTGGAGTATTGTACCTAGTTCTGGAAAGATGTGAAATCTTTGAAGAAGCTGCAGAAAAGATTTAGCAAAATAATTCCAGGAATGAGGAATTTCAATTAATGTGGACACACTGAAGAAACTGGGGTTGTCCTCCTTAGAAAAGCTTACCTAGAACATCGAACAGTACAGCACAGGAACAGACGCTTCAGCCCATGATATCTGTGCCAAACACAATGCTGAGTTAAACTAAATCTCTTCTGCCTGTACATGATCCAAATCCCTCCATTCCCTGCATAGTCATGCGTCTATCTAACAGCCTCTTAAACGCCACTATCGTATCTGCTTCCACCACTACCCCTGGCAGCCCGTTCTAGGCACCTACCAGTTTGTGAGAGTATTTGATAAAGAAATGTAAAGTCATGAATATGAGCAGTACAGGGAGACAGAAACTGTTCCCATAACTGTAGGGGTCATGAACTAGCAGTACAGAATGAAGGTGCTGGCAAGAGAATGAGTGGTTATGGTCTGGAATGCATGGCCTGGAGTAGTAGTGAAGGCAAATTCAATTATAATGTTAAATAGGGAGCAGAATAAGTATGTGAAAGGAAATAATTTTTTAGGGCTACGAGAGGGTGTCCTATTTGCATGAGGAGATGATGGTGAGGCTTCATCTGGATCTGCTGCAGTCCTCGTGATGAAATTAATTCCCCTGTGATGACAGACAGGGAATCCCAGGATTTCCACTGCTGAACTTTCCCATTTTAGGATGATGAAAGTTGATGGGCATTGGACATCACCTTAAGAAGCTCCTGCAGCAATGGCTGAGATGACTGGTCTTACAGCCATCTTCTTTCAGTACGAATCCATTCACTTGAGAGATTTCTCCCATTTCCCAGTGCTTCACTTTTACTCAGGCTTTTTGATGCCATACTTAATCAGACATTGCCTTGGTTAAAGGGATCATTTGTTTTAGATTGGACCAAGGTTGTAATGAGGTCTGGAGCTGAGTGGTCCTGTCTGAACCTGAACTACACGTCAGTGTGCATTTGATAGTACTGATAACAACACCTTCCATCACTTTGCTGATGGTAGGGTGTTATTTTTCTGGATTGGATTTGCTCTACTTGTGGAAGAACATGCCTCGGCAGTTTTCAGCTTCATAGCATGAATACAATTGCAATTGTTCAGGAACAACTTGGTTAGAGACACAGCTAGGTCAACTACAGGCTTCAACTACAGCGCTACAGCTGGGATACTGTCAAACCCATTGTTTTGTTGTTCCAATGGACTCAAATATTTTTGAAATAACATATATGAAACAAAATGGCTCAAAACTTGCTTCCGTACTGGTAAGAACTTGAGGGTGAGGCCAAGATGAATTATCCATCCATAATGATGGCTGCAAATGCTTCAGTCATACCTTTAGCCTCATGTTCATGGATCCTCCCCTCTCATTATTTCTTGAGTTGCCCAACACCAGTCGCAAATAGAGTTTTCAGGATTGCAGAACTTTGATCACTATTTAAATGTTGTGAATTTGGAGAGAAGATTGGGATATTGATGGAGTTTTGGATATTTGTAGGGCAAGGAGGGAAGCACGAGGCGGTGGATCTTGGGTCAGGGTTCCACATGGTGGCAGAATGGAGGGTGATGGGATCAACAGTACAGTGTAGGGGTGTGAGAGCAGGGAAAAGAATGATGAAGTATTTGACTGGCAGGTGTCCCTGTCTGGCACTCTGCTGGGTAAATTGTCCTGTAACATCTAACAGTGGGTGCTCCCAGCACAAGAAGGTCCAAATTCCCCTGCGTGCTCTGAAAGATTGTGCAGGGAATGATGGCACAAGGCTCATTTGCCGGAAATGCCCATTCAAATTATTAGAGTGATGTGACATGACCTAAAAATGGTTGTTAGCATGTCTCATGCCAGAAAAAAAAATTGATTTTCAATTGCATACCATTGGAAAAAACAGTGTTATGCAATTGAATTTTTAGATAATTATACCTTTGTGTAGCTGCTAACCACCCATTACATCAAATTTTAAAAGGAACCTGGCTGAGTATGAAGAAAACTGGTGCTGGAAATCGTATAAGTGTAGAGCACAGATGAATATATTACCTCCATCTGGCACATGCACCCCACTGTTAACCCAACAGCCATCTTTGCATGCAACACTCTAGGTAACTACTAACACTCATGTAATATCCATTCTCTTTCAAGCCTTTTAACAGGAAAAAAACATTTCAGTTGTAAAAGAAGCACTTAAAAGTGTCATTAGAAATATAATGTGATATGATAATGTCTTTGCTGATGAGGTTTCACAAGCTGACTTAAAAAAAATAATTTAGGTGACATCTTGTATATTAGTCATTTTACAGGTTTAGGCCTTGTTAGTGATTGTCATCTGGCCACTTAAGCAAGAATATGCAGGCTGTTCCTGTCCATATCCAATACCAAGAGATACATATTTCCCGCAGTGGTTACAGTCACAATCATGGGCTGATTTGTGCCCCCTCTTTCTGGTTTGGTGAATTACCATGTTCCTACTGGACCCCCTCTGAGATCAACTACCTCAACATATCAGTGAAATAATTTCAGACCACATAATAATCCGATGCACAGTTATCAGTATTTTTTTTTATTCTGTATAAAGTCAGAAAGAAATAAAGGCTGTGTTTTAGGAACAAAAAAAATCCATCTGTTTACATTTTATATTTACGAATAGCTAACAAGTTAAAAGTTGGCTTCAGAAAAATATGCAACACTTTTAACCAGCTGAAACCCCAGGTGTATTCATATCTTCTGGATGTTACACATGCATAGTGACAGTTCATTGTAATTGCACAGTTCAGTGGAACTAAGCTCAGCTATTTTTGGTTTTCACTTCTTCAATGAGTAACATCTATTACATCGTAAAAGCCATGTATCCTTCAGCTGCTGTACAAAGGCTGAAGATAAAGCAAATTTACTCCTAAAAGGGAACTTTCCTTATGGAGACAAATACAAAATCAGTTTGTTCCCAAGTTGAGTCCGGCTTGGTTCAGCATATACCACTCTCACTTCAAAGTCTGTGAGATCAAATGCCTCACCAGAGACAAGAGCTCAAAATCCAGGTTTAATTCCAGGGCAGTACAGTTGCTGGCTGAAAAGTTCATTCCTGATCAGTAACACTAAACACTATATATAGTGGCAAGGGACATAGTAATCTTGTCACAAAATTCATTCCAATGAACCCAATGAAATGAAACCTTTTACTTTTGACTGAGAATTCCAACTGGAAATGAATTTCTGACACCTGTTAAACTAAGGTTAAACCAAGACTCTATCTGTGCTCTCAGACGACACCATTTTGAAGAGCAAGAAAGGTATCCTATTGATACATAAAGTAAATGTTTCTCACACAAGAATAAAAATAGATGATCTGTTCATTCCCACAAAACTGTTTTTCATCAATGCTTTTCCTACTTGACAATAGTGACCACATTTCAAAAGTATTTCATTGGCTCTAGGTTGGTGGAATATCCTGAAAGGGATGTGAGAGATGCTATTTAAATGCAATACTTTCTTTCAAGGCACGAATGGAGAGAATGTTTTAATAAAATGGTGCATTGTCATCAACTATCTTTGGGACAACAAAGGATTTATACTCCTGCCTATAGTGATCTTAAAATCAATGCCACAGTACCAGTCAGATGTCACAAAGTATAATCTGTGATATTTTAGAGGACTTTCCCTTCAGCGTGAAGATCTTCATTGCAATGAAATTAATTTAATTAGGCCTATTCAAAACAAAATTAATATGCTGCTCAACACTTCAAATTTGTATTCATATAGTCTTCATATTTCTCACTCATTATAAAGCAATTTTCCCTTTCAACAGTTTCATAGCAGTTTTTATGTGAACAAGCTTTGACCCTTATTAGATTTTATGACCACTTTTGGACATACATATTTGGAAAAAGAATTACTTTTACAGCTCAAGTTTTTAACATAATCTAGACACCCATGAGCTTTGAATATGAAGAATGATAGGACAACAATTTGCAATATTAATGTAGAATAATGTTCTGTGGCACAACACAGGGGTATAGTCAAGCAAGATGTGATTTGCACCTCATATCTGAACTAACGATGAAAATCCCAGTCAAAAATGTAGGTTTTAAGGAGCATCTTAAAGGACAGTGTTGATAGGAGCTTTTGGGAAGTGATTCCATAGCCCAGGACTGAACAACTGAAGGCAGCATTACTAATGGTGCAGCAATTAAAAATGATGATGTGCTGGATGCCAGAAATGGAGAAATTGTTTACTTGATAGCCTATCAGTTTTGCTGCTTAATATGCAGAGGTATACCTGTGCCTAACTTTAGTTATTTATCCTGTAAGGAATGCCTGATGCTATTCATTACATGCCCTGCTACACTGTAGATTGAACTACAGTCATCCTGATATGATTGTCATGGACGAGCAAAGTGTGTACTGCATCAGATGGTTACAAATTGTCGGTGACGCACACTTCTGCTGCTACTGATGGTTCACAGTACTTCATGCATATCTACTTATAGCACTATTTTATATTTAAAATCAGAATTTGCTCTACAAAACTCCGGTTAGGCCACACTTGAAGTATTGTGTCCAGTTCTGGTTGCCTCATTATAGGAAGGATGTGGAAGCGTTGAAAAGGGTGCAGAGGAGATTTACCAGGATGCTCCCTGGTTTGGAGAGTATGCATTATGAGGAGAGACATGATAGTGGTATTCAAAATATTAAGAGGAATAGATAGAGTAGACAGCCAGTGCCTCTTTCCCAGGGCACCAATGCTCAAAACAAGAGGGCATGGCTTTAAAGTAATGGGTGGGAAGTTCAAGGGAGATATCAGAGGAGGTTTTTTACCCAGAGAATGGCTGGGGCATGGAATGCGCTGCCTGGGGTGGTGGTGGAGGCAGGTACATTAGTCAAATTCAAGAGATTGTTAGATAAGCATATGGAGGAATTTAAAATAGGGGGATATGTGGGAGGAAGGGGTTAGATAGTCTTAGGCGAGGTTTAAAGGTTGTACTATTCTATGGTTCTACGGTTCTAATTTGTCATGGTGCGATCAGTACCCTGCGGCATCCTCAGTAATGAAAAAAAAGATGTTATAAACTTTATAATCTAAAGACTACAAATGTAATCTTTACTTCATGCATTTTCAGTGAAAATATATGATCATTCAATTAAATAGTCTCAATAGGTTCAGAATGACTGCGTTTTATATGCAGAAATAAAGTGAAATATTTCCTAATTTATGGCTGTTCAATAGTCGGTCAACAGTGTATCTGTAATCACCCTATTGGAACTAAAACAAACCCCACCAGTTTGTAGATGTTGATTTGACAATGGCCTTAAAAATGCAGTGCGATGGACAAGTGAATTTGATGGCCAGCTACTTTGTTTATTTAGCAAACTTGGTCAGAGTTGTTTTAACTGGATACAAGAGGGATTTCATGCTGTTCTCAGTTACTCTGTCAAGATGTTTCAGGACACTCATGCTGCAAGACAGAGGTCCCATGAACTGTCAGCTTTCTGATTGCTGCATAAGAGTGGACACCTAATAATGTTTGGCATTGATTTGAAATTAAGTATTTTATCCCAGAGAAATAATTATGGGCAGTTTAGTGTCCAGACTGACAGAGAAAAATAGCAAAGTCTGACCCAAAACCTGGCATAATGACAGATAACAAAATAATGACAGATAATAAAATTACCCACAGTTGAATCTTTGTGCCAGAATGAAGGCAGAAGGCAGGTAGAGCTCAGATAGAATATGGGTTCTTGCTATCTATATATTTGTCTTGTATAAGTGTGATTTCTAATCAGAAGTACCCAGTTGTGATTCTACCATGAAATGATTGCTATTGTGTACCACTCCACAAAAAAATCAATTTCCAAATGCACAGTGAGGAAAGTAAAATTGTAACACGTCTATATTGCTTGGTGTATGTACTTCATTCAAACTGCTTGCAGGTAACTGCATCATCAGCGACTTCCAATTGTAGTACACTAGAATTCACATTATACACAATGTCTTATAAACTCTTTCTGTTTTCTCTTCATGCTGCTTTCCCCAGTGATGTTTTCTATACGACTTTATATGAAAATATGAATACACAAATTCAATCAGAAGAATACTCCTTTCTTGTATTAGAAAAATAAAAAAAGTCACACAACTATTGTTTGGCAGAAGTTTGCATTTTAGTATTGTATTGGAAATGTGTAAGGAGTCATTAACTCTTTCTGCCCAGTTTCAAATCAGCAGCACAGCAGTAAAATGGAGCTGGTGATATGATGTCCCTACTTGGACCTGATTTGTCAATAGTTCGGTCTTCAGGCTTGGAAAGCAAACATCTAAAACAGGCTGGACTTGAGGCTCTCAAGAAAATGTCAGTTAGAGACCTAACACAAACAGAACTCCAATGCTATCTTAAAAGTGGAAGAGAGCAGATTACCCATGGTGCCAAGTCCATTACCTCCGGGCCTGTAGTTCAGCAAGTCTTTGCAATAAAGTCTTCTCTTATGGAGACAGGATTGACCCCAGGCCCAATAGGAAGTGCAAAATGAGGACACAAGAGACTGCAGATGCAGGAATCTGGAGCAATAAACAAGATCTGGAGAAACTCAATGGGTCAGGCAGCATCTGTGGAGGGAAATGGACAGTTGACGTTTCAAGTCAAGACCCTTCATCTGGAAGTGCAAACCTTTCCTCTGCTAGGAACAACCGGTCTGTATTTCCCAACTTTGTTGGGAAGTAGGCCTGCTAATTTATAATGAGATGTTACGTGATTGGTAGGAATAACAATATAACTGATCTATTCATTATTGTTACAACTTTATGCAGGAATGACAAGTATTCAGGAAGGCATGTGGAATGTTGGCCTTTGTTGCAAGGGGGATTGACTACAAAAGTAGATAAGTCTTGCTACAACAGTACAGGGTATTGCTGAGATGATATCTGGAATCCTGCAGACAGTTTTGATCCTATTTATGGAGGGTTATGCTTGCATTTGAGCCAATTCAGAGAAGATTTACTGGTTTGATTCAAGGGATGAGGGGTTGTTTTATGAGAAATAGCTGTGCAGGTTGGGTCTATGCTCGCTGGAGTTTAGAACAAGAGGTGATCTTATTGAAACATATAGAATTCTGAAGATGTCTTGATATGGCAGATGCTGAGAGGATGTTTTCCCTTCTGGTGGAATCTAGAATTGGGGAACATGGTTTAAAAATAAGGAGTCACCAGCTGAGGGAGGAATTTCTTCTATCAGAGTTTTGTGAATCTTGAGTATTCTTGATCCTGGAGAGCTATGAAGGCTGAGTCATTGAATGTATTCAAGGTTTAGATCAGCAGATTCTTAGTCAGCAAGGGAGACAAAGGTAAAAGGGAATATGCAGGAAAATTAAGGTTAAATTGAATTCTGATCAGCCATCACCTTTTGTAAGGTGTCAGGCTCAGTGAGTTGTATGGCCTGAATCTGTATTCTACATTTTACATTCTGTGTTCTCTTCAGCTATATGACTAAATTCATTCTTACAAAATTCAGTGACTATCAGAGGGAACCCATTCAAATTAAATCAATTTCTGCTGCAAATCAAGACTGTTTCAATGAAAAGCTTACCATTTTTAAAGCTAATGAGAACTTCAATCTGGATTGCTCAACAATGATTTCTTTAAATCAGTAAATATCGATTCCCTTAGAACCAACAGTCAATCTGTCACTTCGGAAGGAGGTTCTTCTGAACTCTTTGAGGACTTCTTATGTTTGCAGTTTTAAAAAGGATTGCTTGATATGAATAATTTTAAACCTAGCCCTGTCACAGCCTAGCTTGCCTTTTCACCAAATTCCTATAGAAACTAAATTAACTCAGTGTTTTAGTCATGTGAATGCATACTTATGTTTCAATTGGAATTTTTTACACAGTGATAAAAAATAAGTACTTAAATTTACAATTTGGAAATTGAATTAAATAATTGCATTAAACAATTGTATTGAGACTAATGCGTCTAGTCTTTAGACACTTCTGCAATGGGAAGAGTTTTCAATGAGCTGCCCTCTCTATGTCCCTCATAATTTTATCAACCTTGAACTGGTTTCCCCTCAGCCTCTTCCACTCCTAGATAAACAAACCCAGCCTATTTCATCCATCCTCATGAATGAAACACTCCATCCCAGACAATATCCTGGAGAGTCCCATCTGCACCTATTCCAGTGCAATCACATCCTTCCTATTGTGTGGTGACCAGAACTATAAACAGTAATACGGCTGTGGTCCCACCAATGTTTTGAAAAGTTGTACCATAACCTCCTTGTTCTTATATGCCCTGGCTAATGAAAGCATGTACCCTGTATGCCTTCTTCAACATCTTATTTATCTGTGCTTCCACCTTCAGGGACTGTTGGATTTGTAAATCAAGGCCCCTCTATTCCTCAATATTTCTTAGAGCCCCACCATTCATTGTCTTCATCCTCCCAAAGTATATAAACCTTGCACTTATCAAAATTAAATTCCATTTGCCGTTGATCTGCCCATTTTACCAACTGATTAATATCATCCTGGGGCTGACAACTACGCTTCTAACAATCAAGATCACTACCAACTTTTGTATTATGTGCAAACTCACTAATCATATCATCTACATTCAGTTCCAAATTGTTAATGTTTATAACAAATAGTAAGGGTCCCAGCACTGATGCCTGTAGTACACCACTGGTCATAGGCTTCTGATCACAAAACGAAACCTTCACTATCTTCCTCTGCCTCCCGTTACCAAGCCAGTTTTGGATCCAATTTGCCAAGTTGTTTTGGATCCCATTGGCTCTAATGCTCTGGACCAGTTTCTCTTGTGGGGTCTTGTAAAAGAGTTAACTGAAGTTCATGTAGACTACATCAACTGCAAGACCCCCCTCAATACATTTCATTACCTCTTTGAAAAATTCAATTAAGTTATCTCCAAAATGCTCTCCCTCTGACACTTCAATGACTGTGCAGCAACATTCCCTAAGATATAAGTATGAGAGGACATGGCTTTAGGGTGAAAGGGGAAAGGTTTAGGGGGAACATTGGGGGAACTTCTTCACTCAAAGAGTGGTGGGAGTGTGGAATGGGCTGCCATCTGATGTGGTAAATGCGGGCTCACTCTTAAGTATTAAGAATAAATTGATAGATGCATGGATGGGAGAGGTCTGGAGGGTTATGGATTGGGTGCAGGTAAATGGGACAAGCGGAATAAAGTTTTGGCACAGACTAGATGGGCCAAATGGGCTGTTTTCTGTGCTGTAGTGTTCTATGGTTCTATTAGGTTCAGTTCAGCTTTCTCCTTAGTATGTTAATACTTTTTTTTGCACATTCTTTAACAATAAGAAGTTGTGTTTATGCAGAGGTGATAACATACTGGACCAAAGTTTGCTGCTACAGCCTCATTGCCCACATTCTCCACTCCCAGCTACCCTGAAACTGTACTTACTAGTCTGAATGAGAGGGCCTATCCAGCATGCTGCACTCCACCAGTGAGCCCTAAGTAATGGGTGGATCTACAATGGTGGGCTGGGGAAATTCTGTTCCCAAAATACCCTTGGAAGACTTTAGCAGCTGACAAACCCCTAACCTAGTTTTACAAGCTGTAAAAGTTGAGGGGGATATTCAGTAATATTTTTTAAATATTTCTGACATTCACAGACATTTAAAAGCTATAAAAACTCCTAAAATATAGACAATGAAAAGCATTAAACTAATCTGTTTTCTTCCCCTTTGCTTTATATCCACATTTACACTCATCTAATTGACAGGAGTAACGAAGACTCTTTTGGTCTGGTGACCCTGTGTATACAGGTGAAAGTAAATCTAACTGAACTGCGTGTCAATCATCATTCTCACACATACATTTTCCAGGATGGGGCTTGAGAGCAGCTGCGATATCAATTGCTGACTGGCTAAGAGCAGCTAACATACACAGGGAGCAATTTCACAACATGTTGACAACCTGAGCCATCATGACTGGGAATTTTAGTTTAGGTCTCGACTAGGCAAATTAGGAATCCACACGCAGTTTTAAGTGCTCCTCATCTTAAAAAGCTCCCTAAATCCTTCCAAGTCCATGTACTACACTGACATACCACTAGTTTTCAAAATCACATGTAATTATGTGCCATTTTATGACAGTTTTATTTGGTGTTTATATAGAACTGACCGTATACCTACAACACATCAAAAAATAATTATATCATTCATCGATATTTTAATTTAATGCCTATCTTAATAGCCTTTAATCAGAAAATGTCCCCAATATTTTATGCAAGATAAATCACCCAACAGAAAATCTGGCTTTTAGATTTCATCTAAGTGTCAAGAAAAGGAAAATTACCCTTGAACAAAGTCATTTTTTTACAATTATGCAGTCACTGTGAATCACTCTGATGATATACAAATTTCATGTGCAACTAAAAAAAGACTAAAAATGTACATCACACAAATAGAAGTAATAGTGGTTGTTAACAGTTGATTGATTAAATGTGACCTTTCCATTATCTCCAGAGCTGTGTAAACTTTGAATAGGAAAATTACAAGTGCTTTATGAAATATGGATAGAGATAATAGGTATTATTTTCCCTGTACTTCTTCACTTCACACAGTAGTGTTCTGACAATCCTTAGGTGCATGTACCCCTCAGATTCGCAAGGAGTATGTATTCTTCATGGTGAGCCTAGTTGTAGACAATTGAACAGCAAATGGGAGAAGGTGGATCTAAAGGTAAGGCTGAAACAATTGCAAAATCTTTAGTTAGAAGCACTGAGTGGCTGATCCATCTCAGCTTCTTTCCAAAGGTTTCTACAATCACAGAGTCCATTCTGCAGCCAATTCGATTCACTCCACATGATATTAAGAAAGAATGAGACCACTGTTTACAGCAAAAATTATGACACATACAATATTGGTAGTGTTGAAGATTTGTGTTCTTTATCTAACCACATCCTAGTCATGTTATTCCAGCATAGCTATGATACTGGCATCTACGTGATGATGCAGAAAGCTGCCCATGTATGTCATGATTACAAAATACAGGATAAATTCAATCAAGCTAATTACTGCTCTACCTCCCAACTATCAATAAAGTGATGAGAGCTGTGATTAACAGTACTATCAAGCAGCAGTTACTGATTCCTAACCTGTTCAATGATGCTAAGTTTGAGTTTCATAAGGACCACTCAGCTTCAGACACCATTACAGCTTCGATCCAAAGGCAGACAAAAGAGCTGAATTCCCGAGGTGATTGTCCTTAACAAAATAGCAGCAATTTGACCAGGAATTCCTGGTTAAACAGGTTGTTGGGATTCAGAAGCCTCTCCACAATATCTTGCACAAAGGAAGATGGTCATGGATACTGGAGGGCCATTATCTCAGCTGCAAGATGTTGTAGCCAGGGTTCCTCAAGGCAGTGCCCTATGGCCAATCATTTTCATCTGTTGGATCAATGCTCCTCCTTCCTTGATAACATTCAGGCATGGACAGATAACTGGAAGCAGTATTCCCACCACATAACTGCCAGGCATTGAGCCATTACATCAACCAAGAACCTATCTACCTTTGACAATCAATGGCATTGCCATTGCCATTGCTGAGACCCCTCCAATAAATCCTGCAGTTACTGTGGATCAGGAACTCAACTGCAATATTCACATAAATAGCAGATTAATGGTCGTTAACTTTTCAAGATAAATTAAGGATGGATAATGAATGCTGATCTTTTCAGCAATGCCCACTCACAGCAAATGAAGAAAACATCAAGAAAATGCAATGGTAGAGTATATTTTTAAATACTACTATCTAACACTTCTGAATTTCTCATTGTTCAGCCTTTCAACTGGCTGAATTCTTAGAGATAGTTATTATGACATTAAAAAGCTGAAAGAGGAAAGTGATCGATTTGATGTTTGGATGTTATTTAATTCAGAGCAAGCACTCAGTAGTAATACATGCCAGGGCTTTCCTTTACACAAATATCTTATATTTTGTAAACTATGTTACAGTGACTCTGAATAAAAGCAACAACACATTACCTCACGAGTTTGAGTGTTTATCACACGAAACAGCATGGGATTACAGAAGAACCCACTGCATGTAATGGATTTATTTTTGGGAGGGATTTTCATCACTGCATTGCAGTATGGAGAAAATAATAGTTTCAAGAGCCCACATATCCCACATGCTGAGTTTAGCTAGCCATTCCAGCACCGAGGTGATGGAGCATTTGAGAGATCATTTGGAGTGGTTGATTAACTGCTGCTTTCCAAAATAACCATGATAGCAACTCAAAAAGCCAATACAACATCCAATATAATCTTTCTCGGGGATTTAAAAATCTTGAGTCCATACATCTACTCTCCAGCTGACTACTGATACCCAGTACCCTGTACTCATTACCAGTGGAATAGCTGGAGTGTTTTCCGATGTGGCTGGATTTTATAACACTGAAGTGTTTGGTCAGTTCCAAAGCTTTTGCAGTAGTTTGTTTTTGGATTGCACTCTCGGGATTAAGAGAGAAAAGCAGCCACTGCTGAATTCATCTTAGGACTCAGTAACTCAGGACCCCCTCCCAAGAGAGCTGCTGCTCACTTCTGTCCAGGTCTTCTGGTAACACTTGGAAGAAGTGCGAGAACAAACAAGAGAAAAAAAAGTTGTGAGGACACAAGGAGCATGCATGGGTAAGGAAACAAGTAATTTTGTGGAAATAGGTAACAGAAAGAATGCAGATAGTGAATGCTTGGTGTCTGCTTAGATTTATAGAGATTGGGAAATGTATTGTGTGGTTCTTGTGCTCTGGCAATAATATTTTTAATGAAATGAGCAGATGTAAAGGTCTACAGTTTCACTTTGAAGGCATTTCACATCGGGTGAAATGAGGCTGTTATTTGGGGAAAGACAAGGAACAAGTATTTGTTTTGGCATTTATGGCGATGTCCCAAATTAATCTGTCTGAAGCCACACTACAATCTCCTGCATCAAATCTTCAGCATCCACTGGGATTTCCACCAACAGGTCTTTGATAGAGAGCACAATTCTGAGGATTAAAGCATGTTATTACAATCTGAGATGTGTGCTCAGTGCATATTACAATTCAGTTCTGCATCCTTATAGTTCAACATGAGTTCTGGTTTGAATCTATGGCAGCCTGCAGCACTCATCCACAGGGCCTATGCTGTGATGTCTCAAACTAGGAGATAAGTTGCTGTTTCTTGTCACTTGTAACAGTTACCCTGCTACTTGACCTTGAAATAAACAAAGGAAGCAAGTCTACAGAGTATAAATATGCTCTGGCAGTTCCCAGCTTGACATACATTAATGGAGAAGAATTTGTTTCGATGATCACACAGTAACTGTAGTTTCAGAGAGTGAAAGTTCCTTTGACTCACATAATTATGGAGTTCAGATTTGGGGCATGAATTTCTATGAGTGCAGTTGTTTACTCTAAAACACTTGCTAATCCCAAGACTCCATGGAAGTTCAGGCTCTCTCATTCATCTGCTTGGAACCAGTGTCAAACTGAATAAACATGGCCAAGCCTAGCAAGGCACCATTTGTCATTTTTGATGTATGTAAAGACAGTGCTTCTGATGCTTGAACAAAAGGCTCCTCCAACGTGACCCTGTGAGAGCTGCCCATGCTGCTGGTAACAGTAACAAACAGAGGTTCATTGGCAAAGTCCAGCCTCTGTAGTCACAATTTGTAAGCTTTGGAATGCTTGAGCACTGCCAGGTTAATCTGGCTGCAGTCAGATCAGATTTTCATAGTTCAAACTGCAAGGATTGGTTTTAAATTGGGTGGGACACCCAAAACAGGTAGGGTACCTGGAAACATGAAGGAAGCGAGGCTCCATCAGTTTTAATGTAACCTTTCCCTGTCACTGGCTGTGAGGGTGGCTGTGCAGCAACAATAACCTCTCGGTCAACGTCAGCAAAACTAAAGAGCTGATCATTAATTTCAGGAAGGGGAAGGAGGACAAACATGCGCCAGTCTACATTGGGGGATCGACAGTGGAGAGAATCAACAACTTTAAGTTCCTGGGTATAAATATATCGGATGACTGTCCTGGGCCCAGCACATAGATGCAATCACAAGGAAGACACGCCAGCATAGTTACTTTCTGAGCGGGTTAAGGAGGCTCAGCATGTCACTAAACACACTAACAAACTGCTACAGATGTATTGTTGAGAGTATCCTGACTGGTTGCATCATGGTCTGGTACGGCAATTTGAATACACAGGAATGTAAGAAGCTGCAGAGAGTAGGGGACACAGCCCAATACATCACGGGCACATCCCTCCCTACCATCGGTAGAATCTACAGGGGGCATTGCCTCAAGAAGGCAACATCTATAATTAAAGATCCCCACCATCAAGGCCATGCCATCTTCTCGCAGCTATCATCGGACAGGAGGCACAGAAACCTTAAGTCCCACACTTCAGGTTCAAGAACAGCTACTTCCCTTCAACCATTCGCTTCCTGAACCAACCTGCACAACCTAATCACTACCTCAGTATAGCAACACTATGACCCTTTTGCCCATTTTGCACTACAATGGACTTTGTTTTTTTTGTTATAATTGTTCTTTCTTGTAAAAGTTGTGTATAATTTCTGTTTAATTTATGTTTTTTTCTTGTGAACGCTGTTTATCTGATGCTATGTGCCTGTGATGCTGCTGCAAGTAAGTTTTTCATTGCACCTATGCTTGCATGTACTAGTGCATATGACATTAACCTCAACTTTGTCTTTGACTTTGAACACTAAAACTAAATTGTCACTGTGCTACTGATGGTATCATCAAACCACAACATTTAGTTTAACGTTGGGACTATGTCAACATGCAGTGGGAGCCATGAGCAATTTCAATGTTAGTAAAGATGTAAGTGACCCACGCAACAAGTAGTCTCAGACTAACTTAACCTTTCCCAATCATTGGTCCTGGAAGCTGGTGAGAGCATCTTAAAATTAACTCGACTGAATATGATCCAAAAATAAAGTTCTTGAAAAAGAATATTCAACTTACTCAATTAGCTTGAAGCAGTGACCTCCATCATAGAACTTTAAAATAGAATGATCTGGAAAGACTCAGCAAGTCAAACAGCATCTGTCGAAAGAGGAACAGCTATTATTTCAGATTGATGAATTTACATCAGAACTGAAATGATGAAATCGTTCTTATAAGAAGGTAATTAACTTGAAACTTTCTCCGTCCACAGATGCTGCCTCGTTTGTTGAGTATTTCCAGCATTTTTCTGTTTGTTTTGTTGAAGATTTCATGCATCTTCAATGTTTTACTTTCAATGATTGGAAGCTCTGTTAGCATATTTGTAATTCTTTGCAGCTTTTCTATGTTTTGCTGGTTGGTCTTTGCAGTTTTGGCCAGTTTGTATATGGAAGGGAATATAAATATAATTGTTGGCATGTAGTCATTAACATAAACAAATAGTAATATACACATGTTCTTTCCTGAATTGCTGATTTTAAAGGATACTTGCATTTACTATGTCCAAAAGTCAAACTGATGGAAATTGAGACATCACAATGACAAATTATGACACTTGAGGAAATTAAATCAGGCATCTTGGGAAATGAGTAGAATATCAATTGCAGCTCACAGACCTGAAGTAATTTTGTTTGTGACAGAGCAGTCTGTCCCAATGGCCAGAACTCCATTCTCTTGGGATAATTGATGACTGTCATATTTTGTAAAATCCACAACTTGGTGTTTCAGTTTCACATAATTCCATCCAATACAGGATTCATTCAAACAACCAGGCCGAGAAATTTGACTGAATAGTGCTGTTCTTCTCAGTGATACATGCATGAAAGTCATTTTCTTCGCAGCGGAAATCATTACGATGGTTTCTAGGATGATTCCTGCCACTCTGAAAATTTAAGCAAGCTCTGGTCATGATCACACTTGCACTGATGATGTGTTTTCCTTGTCAGATATGCAAGTAATGATGTCATTCCATAGCTAATGCTTGTTTGAAGCTTGGCCTGAATTTGCCACATGGTCCTGAAGTGCACCTGTTGTTGGGCACACTCAGCCCAACCAGGGTTTAATAGGTTGGAATCTCCGTAGCACAATGTTTGGAAATAGGTCTCCCTGAACAGATTCCATTCTGATGCTGGGAACACAAAATGGTTCTTTTTATTTCCACATTGGGTCTTCTTCCCTACTAGAAATCAGTAGCTTTTTCATTAAAATGTCTACATAGTTAACATATTTGAGGAAATGTTCTTTTCAACTGAATATTCTCTGTTAATAGTTCGATTCTTTTAGAATAACTACAAATGCAAGATGTTGGGGATATAGTAGTGTAAGGGTTAAGCTACTGGACGAGCAACCAGAGTTCTGGAGCACGAATTCAGTGACATAATTTTGAGATTCATCATGGCAAATAGGGAATTTCAATTCAAGTAATTAAATGAATCTGGAATTTGAAAAAAAATCTAACCTTAGGAACAGTCATCACAAAACTACAGGATTGTTATAAAATCCCATCTAGTTGACTAATGTTGTTCAAGGAAGGAAATCTGCCATCCTTACCCAGTCTGGCCTATATTTGACTTTGGACTATCCATTGCAGTTAACTTAATTACCTTCTTATGTCACGGGAAATCAGCGATGCACAATAAATTCAAGTATTGCCAATAATGTCTATGTCCCATTTATGAATAAAAGTAGTCATTCAAAGTGTTTGTACTTTATTGTGACATAGGAGGAGTCAATTTCACCCCATCGAGTTATCCCAGCTCACAAAGCAATCCCATCCTCTCACTAATTTTCCCTGTAACCTATTTTCTTCACATTTCCATTAACTCTCCCCAGATTTTACCACTCAGCTGCACACCAGGGGCAATTTACAGTGGCCAATTCATCTGCCACTCACATGTCATGGGGATATGTGAGGAAATCTGAGGGTCTGAGGGAAACCCATGTGGTCACAGGGGAATGTGCAAATTCCACATGGACACAACCCACAATCAGGACTGAACGTGGGTAACTGGAGCTGTGGTTGTTCTAGCTGCACCACTGCATCAGATTTCATGTACTTTCAGACATGACAACTACTTTATTCTGCCTGTAAAATATTATTTCCCGTAAAATCCTTCATTGACAATATATTTTGAAGTTACAATGAGCATTATTGCTACTAAAATGACAAATATGATCCCCCCATTGCTTTGTGTATAAATGTGTTGTTTTGATCCAAATGTCTGGAAACTGCTGAAGCTCTTGCATATGTTTTGCAAGCATCTGAAGACTGAATTATCTTCCCTAGTAGATCTTCCTTTGTGCCATCACAAATTTTAAAGATTTCATACTTGAAAATGTGATTCCAGAAGCACTGTACTTTTAAAAAACCATGTAGTCTGAACAAAAATTGTGATTGATAATATATCAAACATTGTCATTTGAGCCAGTTCGATGTTAGATTAACGATAATTAAATGAATCAAATATTTAGCAATAAAATAATTCCCAAATGCATCCCTGGGATGAAAAATAATCAATTAATTTACATTAGATTATACTTTGAGTTATTATGTAACAATTCTCAGCTAATGATTTCTCACATTTTTATTAAATCACTGTAGGGAACTTCTTTTCAGCAGAAAGGAGACATTAAGCTAATGTTAGGGCAGCCTTGCCTACTGCTGACTTTAGGACACATAAAAATGCCCAGTCAGTCAGGGTTCCTGTTCTGGTGCTCCTTACTGAAGACTCAACAACATGTAGAAATGGTCCCTGGCCAATGCTAAACTTACAATTACATCAACAAATTCTGAAAATCCAGCATGGGAGATAAACCAAAGAAAAACACCCTTAATAATCATAAGAAATAGGAGCAGCAAGAGGCCATTCAGCTGCTCGTACCTGCTCCACCATTCCACAATAGCTGACCTCTTCACTGCCAATTTCCTGCATTAGCCCCATTTACCTCGATTCTTGTAATATCTAAAAACCTATCCATCTGTCAATCAAGCAAGTAATTGGGGGAGAAAGAGGAGAAGGGAAAGAAATCAATCCAATGAATATGATACCTATATTTTATGTAAATAATAATAAACCACCACCAATGAAGAGCATATTACTATCTAGTAATAAGAGACTTGGGGAGGCACAAAGATTCACATAAGCAAATCAGGAAATATATCTACAAGCCTTGTTTTTTTTCACATCAGTAAAATGTGTACATTTTTTTTAACCTTGTGGCTGTCATGGAGTATTTTACTTCAGTAAGTTTGCTGCCCAGGGTGAAGCACATTTAGGCGGCAGCAAAACCACAGAAACTACTCTCCAGGTTTAGACCACTCATAATCAATGCCACAAGCAATTTATTTGTGTGTTGAAAAGGAACAGAAAAATTGGAGGTGATAGCCCTAGTTGCCTGCAGTGAATTATGCATCAACAATTGTATTGAAGTACAGAATAAGAAAAGAACACTTGACTCCTCAAGCAGATTCTCCTAAAGGTCAGGGGCTAATCACACACTTTTGATCTCTTAAGTGCATGATTTAAATAACTTCAGCCACACACTGGTAATCTAATAAGACATCACCTATAGTTGTCAATTCCATCAGCTCTCCTTCAGTTATTTCTTCTCTCCTTCCTGAAACTATTAGCACAGGTAAAGTTTTACCCTATGGAATAGAACACTTCAGTCCTAACACCTGCCATCATGTGCTTTTTAACAAAGAATGCAGTACAATTAGTTACCTTTTAATGCAAGGGTTTGAATCTGGATCTAATTTCAGAAATCTAGATTCAATCACAGAGAGAAAAAAGCAAAATTTCTCATTGTGATATGCACATTGGAAAAATCATGCCATTCACTGAACACCAATATTTCAAAAGAACATTGGGAGACAAAAAGAAGCTCAGAGGGAAGGTAACAAGAACAAATCTAGGCCTGTACATTAAATTTTGAATAAGTACTCACTGAACTGAATTTGCCCGTAATAGAGAAAGAAAGATTGAGGTGTAGCGAAGGGCTACCCACTGAGCTAGGAATAACGACACGTTGAACTCGAGACTGGTTTATTTGAACCTTGCCGCACTGGCTTTTAAGCAGTTAAGTTCCCACGCTCAACGCATGGCGATGACATCAGAGGTGTGCCAACCGAACCTCTTGCCACGCGCGGGCTTTCTCCCCTCGCTGTTGAAGAAGAAAGCCCAGCGCCATTTTCTGGTTGGCCTGTCTGCCGACGCGCGCGCCGACTTCAGAGCCGGTTCGCTTGCGTCGAAGGTGGGTCACCACATAACCCCCCCCAACCCCCCCCCACAACCGGCGATAAACCCCCAAAGTCCACAGCCTGGATCAGTCACTGTTTGGGCGGTCTGCCTCTACGCCGCAGAGCCTGAACCTCGACCAGCTGCGCCAAGTCCACATGGGCTGGTTTGAGCTGGTCCACCGTGAAAACTTCCTCTTCCCCCCCCATGTCTAGAATGTACGTGGACCCATTGTTCCTGAGCGCCTTCAATGGTCCCTCGTACGGCCGCTGCAGCGGTGTCCGGTGTGTGCCCCTCCATACAAATACAAACTTATAGTCCTGCAGGTCTTTGGGTATGGAGGTGGGGATCTGTCCGTGCCATGAAGTCGGTACGGGGGCCAGGATGCCGAGCCTCTCGTGTAGTCTGTCCAGGACTGCCGCGGGTTCTTCTTCTTGCCCCCTTGGGACTGGTAGGAACTCTCCTGGGATGACCAGGGGTGCGCCGTACACCAGCTCGGCCGACAAGGTGTGCAGGTCCTCTTTGGGTACTGTGCGGATTCCAAGCAGGACCCAGGGGAGCTCGTCCACCCAGTTAGGCCCTTTCAGGCGGGCCATGAGAGCCGATTTCAAGTGACGGTGGAAACATTCCACTAGTCCATTCGACTGTTGGTGATAGGCAGTAGTGTGGTGTAACCATGCTCCCAACAGGCTGGCCACGGCCGACCACAGGCCGGAGGTGAACTGGGCGCCTCTGTCGGAGGTAACGTGGGCTGGTACCCTGAACCCTGTCACCCAGGTTGCGATCAGCGCTCGGGCGCAGGAATCGGTGGAGGTGTCAGTGAGCGGGGCCGCCTCTGGCCATCTCGTGAACAGGTCTACCATAGTTAGGAGGTACCGCGCTCCTCTCAACACTGGCAGGGGCCCCATGATATCCACATGAATGTGGTTGAACCTCCGGTGGGTGGATTCAAACTGCTGCGGCGGGACTTTGGTGTGCCGCTACACCTTGGCTGCTTGACACTGCACGCATGTTTTGGCCCATTCACTGACCTGTCTGTGAAGGCCGTGCCACATGAACCTGCTGGAGACCATCCAGATGGTTGGCCTGATGGATGGGTGTGCCAAACCGTGTATGGAGTTGAAAACTCGCCGCCGCCAGGCTGCCGGGACGATGGGGCGAGGTTGGCCGGTAGCCACGTCACACAGGAGGGTCCTCCCACCTGAGCCTACTAGGAAGTCCTGCAGCTGTAAACCCGAGACTGCAGTCCTGTAGCTGGGCAACTCATCGTCTGCCTGCTGCGCCTCCACTAGCGCTGCATAGTCCACCCCCAGGGCCTGGATAGCTGGTCTGGAGAGTGCGTCCGCCACGACGTTGTCCTTTCCTGAGACATGCTGAATGTCCACCATGTACTCGGAGATGTAGGACAGATGTCGCTGCTGGTGGGCCGACCAGGGATCAGACACCTTCGTGAACGCGAAGGTCAACGGTTTGTGGTCCGTGAACGCGGTGAATGGTCTGCCCTCTAAGAAATACCTGAAATGTCAGATGGCCAGATATAGTACTAACAGGTCCCGGTCAAAAACACTGTACTTGAGTTCGGGTTGCTGCAGGTGCCTGCTGAAGAATGCCAGGAGTTGCCAGTGCCCCTCGATGAGTTGCTCCAGCACCCCACCGATTGCCATGCTGGATGCGTCCACTGTGAGGGCGGTTGGATCGTCCGTTCTGGGGTGCACCAGCAACGCGGCGTCTGCCAAGGCTTCCTTGGCTTTGACGAAAGTGGCTGCGGCCTCTTCGTCCCAAGTAATGTCCTTACCTTTACCCGACATCAGGGTGAACAAAGGGCACATGACACGGGCTGCTGAGGGGAGGAAACAGCGGTTGAAGTTGACCATACACACGAACTCCTGCAGGCCTTTGACTGTGTTGGGCCGGGTGAAGTGGCGGATTGCGTCTACTTTGGCAGGCAGGGGTGTTGCCCCGTCTTTGGTAATCCTGTGGCCCAGGAAGTCGATGGTGTCGAGTCCGAACTGGCATTTGGCCAGGTTGATCGTGAGGCCAAAATCACTCAGGTGGGAGTAGAACTGGCGGAGGTGATACAGATGCTCCTGACGATTTCTGCTGGCTATGAGGATGTTGTCCAAATAGATGAATGTGAAGTCCAGGTCGCGTCCCACCACATCCATTAGCCGCTGGAACGTCTGTGCGGCGTTCTTCAGGCCGAACAGCATTCGGAGGAACTCGAACAGGCCGAATGGGGTAATGAGTGCTGTCTTGGGGATCTCTTCAGGGTGCAATGGGATTTGATGGTATCCCCGGACGAGGTCCACCTTGGAAAAGACGCTTGCTCCGTGCAGGTTTGCTGCAAAGTTGTGTATGTGTGGCACGGGGTAGCGG
Source organism: Pristis pectinata (assembly GCF_009764475.1). NCBI lineage: Eukaryota > Metazoa > Chordata > Chondrichthyes > Rhinopristiformes > Pristidae > Pristis > Pristis pectinata. The sequence continues at coordinate 61,565,832 of NC_067413.1, forward strand.
TCTGGGGTTGTAGCCTCGTTCAGTCGACGGTAGTCGCCGCATGGTCTCCAGCCCCTGGCTGCTTTGGGCACCATGTGTGGGGGGGAAGCCCATGGGCTGTCTGACCTTCGTACGATCCCCAATTCCTCCATCCTTTTGAACTCCTCCTTCGCCAGGCAGAGCTTGTCCGGGGGAAGCCGTCGTGCGCGGGCGTGGAGGGATGGTCCCTTGGTCGCAATGTGGTGCTGTACTCCGTGTCTGGGCATGGCTGCCGTGAACTGTGGTGCCAGAACCGATGGGAAGTCCGCCAGGATTCTGGTGAATTCGTTGTCCGACAGCGTGACGGAGTCCAGGTGTGGGGCCGGCAACTTGGCTTCGCCCAAAGAGAACATCTGGAAAGTCCAGGCATGGACCAGCCTTCTCCCGCGCAAGTAGACCACTAGGCTGTGAACTCGCAAGAAGTCCACCCCCAGGAGTGGTTGGGCCATGGCGGCCAGTGTGAACTAGCCATGTCTAGCCATGAACTAGTCCCACGTGAACTAGCTGGCACCGAACTGCAGCTGCACTGTGCGGGTGCCGTAGGTGCGTATTGTGCTGCCGTTTGCGGCCCTCAGGGTGGGTCCCAGCTCCCTGTTGTGGGTGTCGTGCCCCGTCGGGGGTAAGACGCTGATTTCCGCTCCAGTGTCAACCAAGAAGTGGCGTCCTGACTGTTTGTCCCAGTCGTATAAGAAGCTGTCCTGGTGGCCAGCCGCCATAGCCATTAGCGGCAGCTGGCCTTGGCGTTTCCCGAGAACTCGCAGGGCGGGTGACACCAGCGGGCTTCTGCGCCTCACCGCTGGTGGTAGAAACACCACTGTACAGTAGCCTCCTCACTCCTGCCTCTGGGTTGTGTGCTCTGTTGCCGGGCCTGGTCTGTCCTAGCGTTGGGCACGTAGCTTGGTAATCTGGCCGACGGACGCCCCGCTTTCCTTCTTGGCCTTCCACAGCACGTCTGCCCGGGCCACTACCTTCCGGGTCACTGAAATCTGCGTCAGCCAGTAGCAGATGTATGTCTTTGGGCAGTTGCTCTAGGAACGCCTGCTCGAACATGAGGCAGGGCTTATGTCCGTCAGCCAGGGCCAGCGTCTCGTTCATTTATGCTGACGGCGGCCAGTCCCCCAAACTATCCAGGTGCAGCAAGTGGGCACCGCGCTCCCGTCGTGAGAGGCCGAAGGTCCGTATGAGCAGCGTTTTGAATGCTGCATACTTGCCTTCCTCCGGGGGCGACTGTATGAAATCCTCAACCTGGGCGGCTGTCTCCTGGTCAGGGGAGCTCACCACATAATAGTAACGCATGGAATCAGAAGATATCTGCCAAATCTGGAACTGGGCCTCTGCTTGGTCAAACCACAGGCGTGGTCGCAGCATCCAGAACGGTGGCAGTTTCAGCGAAACTGCGTGAACGGATGAAGAGTCGATCATCTTCAGTCCAAATGCTGTTTGGACCGTCGGGGTCACCAATGTAGCAATGGGCTATGCACTGAGCTAGGAATAATGACGAGTAGTCAGTGGGTTGAACTCGAGACTGGTTTATTCAAATCTTGCCATGCTGGCTTTTAAGCAGTTAACTTCCCACGCTCAACGTGTGGCGATGATGTCGGAGGTGCGCCAACCGAAGCTCTTCCCGCACGCGGGCTTTCTCCCCTCACTGTTGAAGAAGAAGGTGCAGCGCCATTTTGTGGCTGGCCTGTCTGCCGACACGCACGCCGACTTCGGAACCGGTTCGCTTGCATCGAAGGTGGGTTGCCACAGAGGAAAGATTTAACACAGGTTCACAAAATGCTGAGAGATACAGATAAGATACTCTAATTAATGTGGATTGAGTGCACAGAACTGGAAAACACACATACAAAATTAATAAACTTCATAGAAGATTAAGCATTAAAGAAAGAAGTTGTACTTATATAGGGTTTTTCATAACCTTAGGACGTCCCAATGCGTTTCACAGCCAATTAATTATTTTTGAAGTGCAGTCAGCAGCCAATTTGCACATAACAAGGATCCACAGCAAAGAGCTAGCACATTGGTTGATGGGTAACTATCAAAGGCATCAAAAATATTCCCTGAGTCTTCTTTGATCAATGCCACAGAGGTTTTACATCCAACTGAGAAGGAAAATGGAGTTATAGTAAAACATCTCTTCTAAAATATGACACTGCCAATAGTGTAGAAATCTCTCAATACTGCACTGAATAATTAGTCTTGAATTTTGCTGGATTGGAACACCATCACTGAGTCGAAGTTGCCGTTAGGCACAGAAAGGTAAGGCATTCTTGAAGCTGACTCCCAGTAAAATTGTCAGCATTGAGTCAGCTAATACATTTACAAACCTTCATAAATATTTTAATAGGGATGGGACTGAGGTTAGAAAGGGAAGTACAAAAAGAAAATCAAATACATGAAGGATTGCATTGATTCTTGTGCAGCTGGAAACAAACAAATATCGACCTGGAACTTACAACTTCAGTGGGGCATCAAACAAGAGAGATTGAATTAGTTGCCCACTATCTCTAACTTCGAGGGAAACTCAGGCTTTACGGTCCAATCACAGTTAAAAACTCTGTCCAATATAGTTGAACTGCAGTCTGGATGATACAGAAAGGACCTTGTTGAACTATTCTTGAGGGGATTAAACAAGTGGAATATAGCCCATGTTATTGCAGATCATACTGACAGAAAGAAAACACTGAATGACCTATTTTCTGTGCATACTTTTGCTTGTTTTCCTCTACCAAGTTATTTATGAAATAAAAGATTGTCATCTCAAAGGTGATATATCTTGTTTCTATTTTTTAAAATTCGTATGTGGTATCAGGCATGGGTCAGTTGATAGCAATATCACTTGTATCAGAAGGTTGTGGGATTGATTCCCCTCTCCAGAGATTGGAGCACAAACATCTAGACTGATAGTCCAATATAAGACTGAGGAAATGTTGCATATCAGAGGTGCCATCTTCCAGAGGAGATGTTAAGCCTGTTTTTCTCTCATGTGAAGGTTATCTTTATTGGTAAAGCTATGCCAATGTTGATTAGATTTCTAAAGTATTTCCCTGCTTGTAAGGCATTGGGACTCCCAGAAGAAAGGCACTAGGTAAATGTCTTTCCTTCATTGTCCCTGTTTTATTTGATTTCTTTTTTTAATTTCATATTGTTATTTTTGTTCACATTTCACATTGTTGGTCCCTTCTGCTCCATTAATCAATTTTTGCTGAAATCAGTGATGCTGATGTGCTGACTAGAAAATTGATGCATCAGCTGATACCTTAGTAAATGTATCAGTTTGACACTGGAGGAAATTTATTGATTGGATATGGTTCGATGTAACAGAAGTAATCATACTATTGTCTTAGCTGATAAGAATAGAACATTCAAGGACGAGAAAAGGCAAGTCACTTATCAATGCTCATCCCTCTACCAATGAATAGCAGATGAGTACCTTTAATATTTAATTAACTTGCAATAGCAGAAAATTATAAATTTAGGCACAAGAGTAGGTCTCATGGCCGCCTGCATCCAAGAACTACAAAAAAGCAGTTGTAAGTGATCTGATACTTGACTAGAAATTTAAATATAGTTTCCTAGCAAGATACGCACCTCTACCAAAGAACACAAGAACATAAGGAATAAGAGGAGGAACAGGCTTGAGGGCATCTCAAGCCTACTCCACCTTTCAAAAAGATCATGGTTGAACTTCTGCATCATCTCTTTGCTGCCTTGTTCCCACATCTTTTGATTCCCTAATAGGTTGAAAATCCATCAGTGTCAGCATTGAATACAGTCATTGACTGATCATGAACAGCACTCAAGGGTAAATAAATCAAAAAAACCTGCAAGTCACTGAGTAAAGAATTTTTTCATGTCTGTCTTAATTGGCTGACCACTCTTGGTAAAGCTAGGAGCCCTGTAACAGAATATCAGTGCCACAAAAAGAAATGAATTTAGCTATTTTGGGTAATATTTCTTTCATAAGAAACAGGAACAGAGATTGTTAAAGTGCGTATATTTTTCAGCTAACTTTCTAGCAAAACCCATCTCTTTATTCAAGGGGTGGTGGTGGTGAATCTTTGGACACCTCTGCCCTGGAGAGCTGTGGAAACCTAATCATTGAGTTAATTCAACTCATAGATAGATTTTTTGATATAAAGGGAATGAAGGAATATGGGGACTGCGGCACACTATTACCTCATGCCCTATCAATGTAATGCAGGCAGCATGTCAATTGAGTGTTACCTGTTCACTATAGAGATTTCTGCATCCACCCAATGTTAATTGACTGTACAAATTAGTTAATGGTCCCATATTGCTACATTTCAGCATTACTTTAAGCTATTGTTTACACTAGTCTGCACCAGGTAAAAGGCGAAGTCCATTGTGACTGCTGAAAATATTGTTGTGCAAGAAAGAACAATGACTGATTTTGAGTGAGAAGATGAGATGAAAACCATGGAGAAGAAGGTGAAAAGACAGAGAGGTGAACTGTATCTACAGCAAAAGAAAGCCCTATATCCATATTTTGACAAGGCAATGGGAAAAAAAATGACCATAGAGATGAATGCCAAAAGTTTAGCTCTGAGGTCCTGGAACTACTGAACAAAGTTTAATCATTTCATTTGAGTGGTCAAGGTTAGGGCAAGTATTTTTAAATGCCACATTGTATTAACCATCTCATTAACTCCTCAATTCACAACACCCCATCATTCACTTGTCAACAATCTCTATAGACACAAGAGACTGCAGATGCTAGAATCTGGAGGAACAGACAAAGTGCTGGAGGTTTGGTCAGGTCAGGCAGATCAGTTAGCATCCGTGAAGGGAAATGGACAGCCGATGTTTCAGGTTGAGACCCTTCATCTGGACCAAAAGATAGAGGGGATGTAGCCAGTATAGGCTAGGGGAAGGGGTGGAGCAAGAGCGTACAAGCGATAGGTAGATCCAGGTGAGGAGGGGTGATAAGCAGATTGAGGAGGGAAAAGTGGAAACAGCAACAGAGGCTGGGAGGTGATAGATGGAGACAACATAGGGCTGCATAAGATGAAATCTGATAGGAAAGGAAGGTGGAGCATGGAATCAAATAGGGGAGGTGGGGTGAGCAGATTGGGAACAGTTGGAGGAGGGGAGACCCAGTGGGAGGAGTCTGTGGCTGATGGGCAGATAGAGTGAGTGGAGGAGGGGAAAGAAACAGGATAATGGGGGGCTGAGGAGGGCTGTAGAAAGAAATGGGTAGATCAGAGCAGAGAGAAAAGGGACAGAGGGGGAGCCATTTTACCTGAAATTGGAACCTATAATCCTCATTCATGAGGTAGTTCCGCTGTTCTAGTAACCTCTTGCCATTGCAGAGCTTGGAGTAGAATATTTATTTCCGGAGTGTGATGTCAGGCATACAGACAGGGTGGTCCACTCATCAGAGCCACATGAGTGATTAGACAAGTATAACCTGTTATAACTAACACCCTGCTTCATTCAGAAGGCAGGTACAATACCTTGTGACAACAATCCAAGCACTGGCACTTGTTAGATTATGTCATTTCCCGAGCAAGAGACTGCAAGAGTTCTACATAATTCACAGTATGGCAATTACCAATGACTATTGGACTGACCACTGTTTAATTTGCTCTATTATCTCTCGAGGACCCAGCAAGGAAAGCTCTTCTCGGCCAGCATCTCTTAGACAACCTAACAACAAGAACCACAGTGTGTTCACATGCTTGGCTGCCCTGAAGTCCACTGTAATTGCTATCTGCAAAGATAGTCTTGGGTTCTCGACAAGAACACTAGAAATGGTTTCACCATCATATCTGTTTTGCTTGTTGGAAAACATAAGGCAACAGGAACCAATTGGAGGAAGGGAAGTGTACATGTTCTATCTTCCATCGAGGAGACAATATTGGCTGTAATAGGAAGGGCCACTATTGAAGCTGTAATTAGAAGTGGGACTGAATCATTAAAAATTAGGTACACTCATTCATAATCCTACCTTTTCTTCATCCTACTGTTTCTTCTGACTTAGTGACTGCAGATAGTCTAAGCAGTCAGCTTGTGCTTTATCTTCTTCTCTCACAACCTAATCTACATCTCTTGTTCCTTTCAAGGACTGCAAGAGATGGAAGAAATCCAAGGCAACAATGATGATGTCATTTGATTCTACATGTATTAGTTCAGGTACTGGCACCACAAATTTATTTGAAGAAAACATGCAGGTGTGCAGTGGGTAAGGTCGCATATGAATTCTATTCCAAAGGAGTCAGCCAAAGACTTACTGAGCCAGCTATGGAAAAAGACTGATAAGCATATACATCAGAATCCTTGGTGAATAGAGAAACCTGCCAGAAAGCCTGCACTGAGTAATAAGGCACATGGAAGGGCCTGAAACCAAATTTGGCACAGTTCTTTGCATAGATCTTGTAAGCCATCTTTTCCAGCATGGAACTTGTGGCTAACTTCATCAACAAATCTGTTGGCCCAGCGATGATGCAACAGTTGACTGTTCATGTCTGAAACAGAAAGAGAAAATGCTGGGAACTCTGAGCATGTCAGGCTTTTCAGATCTCCTGAAAAGTTAACCATTTCTCTTTCCACAGTTGCTACCTGACCTGCTGAGTGTTTCTCACATTTTCTGTTTTTGTTCTCTTTTTAAGAGTCGGGAAGTTATGTTGCAGCTTTATAAAACTCTGGTTAGGCTTCATCTGGAGTATTGCATTCAGTTCTGGTCACACCATTATGGGAAGGACATGGAGGTTTTGGAGAGGGTGCAGAAGAGGTTTAGCCAGGATGCTGCCTGGATTAGAGGGCATGTGCTATGAGGAGAGTGTAGACAAACTTGGGTTATTTTCTCTGGAACGGTGGAGGCTGAGGGAAGACTTGATAGAAGTTTAAAAGACCATGAGAGGCATGGATAAACAGCCGGTATCTTTTTCCCAGGGTAGAAATGTCTTATACTAGAGGGCATGCATTTAAGGTGAGAGGGGGTAAGTCCAAAAGAGATGTGCGGGACAAGTTTTTTACAGAGTGCTGGGTGCCTGGATTGTGCTACCAGGAGTGATAGTGGAGACAAATAAGATAGATATCCCTCCATTCTCTGCCCATTCATGTGACTATCTAAGACCCTCTTTAGGAACATGAATATGCAGAGAATGGAGGGATATGGACTTTGTGTTGGCAGAAGGCCTTAGATTAGTTAGGTGTTTAACTACTAGTTTGGTTCGTTCGGCCCAGCCTGTTTCTGTGCTGTACTGTTCGATGTTCTATGACAGTTAACTTTCAATTATACTTCTGATAATGACCAGATGAAAGGCCTTGACCTGAAACGTCAACTGTCCATTTCCCTCCACAGATGCTGCTTGATCCGCTAAGTTCCTCCAGCAGCTCTTTTTCAGCTCCAGATTCCTGCATCTGCCATCTCTTGTGTCTCCAACAATATTTCCATTGGTCTAGATCACACATTAGTCAGACTTGTTAAGGATGGCAGGTTTCAATCTCCTGAAGGATATCAGTTGAACCAGGTGTTTTCAGAACAATCCAGTGGTTACATGATCATTATTAATTCTACTGGAATTTTATTTCAGTATTCCATATCAAATTTTCATTCTCCTCCTGCCAGGGCTGATTTGAATTAACTTAACTCTCTTTATCCTTTGTCCAGACCTCTGAATACTTGTTGTGCTCCCACACCTCTGTTACTATTAATTGCATCATCATCCTGGAAACAGACACATACAAGTTCATAGCCATGATTACCTTCCAATACCAACACATCACTGTCCTGTCCATAAGGTGAAGACTGGATACAACCATTGTCAGATTTGAATAATGACTTCCTTAATTTACCATTGGTCAGTGCTGAGGTTTAGGCAGGGGAAATGTCCCCTGAAGGCCTTGAGTGGAAATGACCTCCTGCCGAAAGCTCTTCTTCCTCCTAACAGTTTTTCCTGCTCTGTAACTTCTGTTCATTCCCCCAGTCATGCTCATCTCCAAGAGGAAGACCAGAGTACTGCATCACACATCAGAGGACTGGGTTTATGCAAAAGCCAGGAGTTCACTAAAATGTAATTCAGTACCTACCTCATCACTTTTAAAACATGACACAGCCGTGTAAAGCAACCAAAAATGTGCAGAATTATAGCAAAGGAGAGAATAAATAAACTAGCAATTAAGTGGCTGATGATATTTTAATAGTTCAAGCAATAGGACTTTCATTCTGTCTAATGCATGTTCAGCTATGTAATGCTAAGAGAGGTCATTGGCTGAAACATGAGGTGCCAAAATGATAGCTTTGTATTGCACACTTACAGCAAACATTAACTGAACATGTTTAAAAGTATCACCAGTGATTCAGTTGATATCATTTTCAGAAACCTTGTGGCCACAAATCCAATTCCTTCTCCAGAAACCCGAAGACATAAGCTTAGGCTGACACTCAAAAGAATATCTGATGCTTTATCTGCTGCCTTAAGTGATCATAGAGGTTCCAATTTCACTGAATCAAAGATGAACATTAGAGTTATCACTAATGTCATTGTCAGTATTAATCACTCAATTAACATTACAAAAACACATTTTCCAGTTGGTCGTTATTACAGTTCTGTTCATGGCCACTTGCTTTGCATCAGTTGACTGCTGCATACAGTTTGCAACAGAGACTGTGCTTAAAAAGTAGTTCATTGGCTGCCAAATGTTTAATAAAAGCATAGGAATTTAAGGAACAGGAGTAGGTCATTTGGCACCTCGAACCTGGTCTGCTTTCAATGATATCATCATCAATCTTCTCCCCCAGTTGCACTTTCCTACATTGTCTCCAAATCCCTTGATTTATTTAATAGACAAAATTCTATTAATCTCTGTTTTGACAGCAATCAATGACTGAGCGTCCACAGCCCTCCAAAGGAGAGAATTCCAAATATTCACCACCCTTGAAGAAATTTCTTCTTATTTCTGTTCTTAATGAAGTACTCCTTATTTTGAGACTCTGACTCTTGGCTCCAGACATCTCATCCTTCCAATTAAACCCTTGAAGCATTTTGTACATGTCAATGAGGTCACCTCTAATTCTATTATACTCTAGAGAACAGAAGCATGGCCTACTCAGTCTTTCCTTACATGACAGTGTCCCATCCTAGGAACCAATCTGCTGAATCTTTGCTGCACCCCCTCCATAACAACTGTACTATTTTTGGTGAGGAGATCCTCGGTGTAGTCTCACCAAAGCAATATATAGTAAAACATCTTTACTCTTGTACTTGAGTCATCTAGTAATAAAGGCTAACATACCATCTGCTTTCCTAATTACTCACTATCCCTACATGTTAGCTTTCAATAATATGAATAAGGACATCCAGATCCCTTTGAACATCAATATTTCTAAATCTCTCACCATTTAAAAAAATACTCAGCATTTCTGCATTTTTCCACTAAGTGGAGAATCTCACATTTACCATAGTTATACTTCGTCTGCTATGTTGTTATTCACTCCTTTAGTTTGTTTATATCTCCTTTAACCATCTTTGTATCCTCCCCATTCCTCACATTCCCACTTAGTTTTGTGTTGTCAGTGAACTTGGAAATATCACATCAGCGTCCTCTTGGTCAAATTGTGATATAGATTGTGAAAAGAATAGACAAGCATCAATATCTCTGGTATCCCACCATTCACAGTATGCCAACCTCATTAATCCTACTCTGTGTTTTCTATCTGTTAGCTAACTCTCAATACACACTGGTATATTACTCCCCATTCAACAAGTTTAGCCTGGATTACCAATCTCTGGTATAGAACCTTTCCAAAACTCTTTCGAAAATCAAAATGCATCACATCCACTGGTTCATCTTCATTTCCTCTGCTAGATACATCCTCAGAAAATTCCAAGATATTTGTCAAATATTATTTTCCTATTATAAATCCACCTTGACTCTGCTGAATCATATTACTCTTTTCCAAGTGCCCTGATAGCACATTTTTTAATTACAGATTCCAGCATTTTCCCTATGACCAGTGTCAGGCCAACAGAGAGATCCCCATTTTCTCTTTCCCTCTTTTCATAAATTGGGGGGGGGGAGCTCACATTTGCTATTATCCAATCAACAGGAACCATTCCAGAACCTATGGAATTTTGGAAGGTGATAACCATAGATTCCACTATCTTCATAATTACCTCTCAAAATTTTGGGATGCAAATTATCAGATTCTTGGGATTTATCAGTTTTCAAGCTCATTTCATTAACTTCTCTAGTTTTTTATTAATATTAATTTCCTTTATTTCCTCATTTGTGCTGAGCTTTCTTCATTCTTCAGTGTATTCTTCAGTGTATCTGGGAGGTTTTTTGCATCTTCTTCTGTGAAGCATGACACAAGTATTTGTTTAATTTCCCTGCTATCTATTTGTGCCATTAATTTATCCACCTAGTTGTAAATGTAGCTTACATTTAAACAAGACACAATTAAAGTTGGCCTTCTAATATTTTGATCTGATCTGCCGATGGCATTCTGTTCTGCTGTCTAATTATTTTCCTTACACATTTCCAATTTTCTTCTCCCTCTCCTCACTATCCGCTCAAGTTCCCATCCTCTGGAATGTCTTGAAAAGAATGTAAAAGGATCTATATATAAATTTAAGTAGTTCTTTCTTTCTAAGTTTTTTACCAAGGTGACATCCATCAATGTTTTGTGCTGGGGTGTGTGCACGTGCTGTGGATGCTGTTTTGAAACTAAATATTTAATAACTGGCTGCAACCAAGCTCAATTTCACTCCAGAACAAATAATGGTGCCTTTCACTAAATATGCCTGTGATGTGTACCTGTTGTATAGTTGACTAATACTGTAAGCGCTATTGATGATATTCATATTAAATTATTGTGCAAGGTTGAAAAAAATCCATCTGCATTTGCATTCTAATGCCAGGCGGCTTTCTCCTTTCACATCTGCTGGGTGAATTAGAATAGAAGCATCTGCTGTTATTGCTAGCATTCAAAAAATGTCAGTGCTCTCCACATAATCATCACCCCTCAGTCGCTCGTTTAATTCAGAGCATGCACCAATTACTCTGTACATCACAGTTCACTGACATTCAACATTCATAATAAAGCCAGCAAAGTGTCATCAGTATAAGGTGGTTTTCCAGTAAACAGGAGCTCCTATTCTTATCTCCTGTCTTTTGCTATGTAGTCCAAACAGTTAGTGTATTTTATAATATACCAGAGGCATTCAAACAGTGTCATGATTTGTGTCTGCTATTCAACCATCAGTCACTGACTGATCCCTCACGGAGTACTGGAGATTATTCACTAAGGCTATGAAACTACAGTGATCTCAATGAGCTTTTGCTTACGGCCTATTAACTGGTGCAAAGAAGTGTGGACGTTGGTAGTTTCATTAATGATCTTCAGCAATGCTTGAAGCACTGGGGACTGCATTGCATAGACTCAAAGTACATGCATAAATCATCATATACAAGGCTAAATTGTCCCCTTTCAAAAATCCCTTCTTAGAAGCAAACAGTTAAAGAAAATTCTTACTGATGTCCAAAGATAAATGCTAGGTTTTTTTTCAAATCATTTTTGCTTTATTATCTAAAATCAGCTAAAAATTAAGTCTATGTAGCGATGGGCTACACACTGAGCTAGGAATAACGACGTAGTCGGTGGGTTGAACTCAAGACTGGTTTATTCGAATCTTGCTGAGCTGGCTTTTAAGCAGTTAAGTTCCCATGCTCGACATGCGGCAATGACGTCAGAGGTGCGCCAACTGAACCTCTTCCCACGCACAGGCTTTCTCCCCTCGCTGTTGAAGAAGAAGGCCCAGCGCCATTTTGTGGCTGGCCTGTCTGCCGATGCGCGCACCGACTTCGGAGCCGGTTCGCTTGCGTCGAAGGTGGTTCACCACATCTATTTAATTTTAACTATGATATAAGTAGCTTTATTGTGATAAAATAAACTGCCAAAGCATGTCCTGTTAGCAAATTTTATCTGTGCTTATGAGCCTGTGGAAGGAGAATTATGGCTTCAAAACACTTAAAATGCTGCTGATATGATAAAATACGTGTATCTAGACAGACTAATCAATTGTTCTTTTCTTCAGTCTTGTCTTTATTTGCTTTCCCTAGTTGTTTTCTCTTCTCAATTAAATAAGTTAATTGTTGGGTTATAATTTCCACTCATCTGTTAACAAACCCAGAGTCTGAGTAAGGCAAGAAACTGGTTAAACATGGTGGGGATTATAGCTGAGCCCAAACTCTTGTTTTGCCCACTTGAATGCTCATGTGGCTGTCAAGAGAGGGACTTCTGCCCCTCCTTAAACCAGGCTTTTGGGGCCATTTGTAGGATTCCAGCTATGTTAAGCTAAATCAGGACAGGAGTTGAAGCAAAAATCAGAAATGTAAATTCATCAGAGGATCTGAACATTAGATCACAATAAACAAATGCACACAAGGGGACCATGTTTATCAATGTACAGTACATCATCTACAGACATCCATGCAGATGAAATATGTGTTAACAGAATGAGGTCTATTTCAGTATCATTCAGGAAATTGTTCCCCTTATGTTAAGATCAATTCTCCTCATGTAATTTAAAGTAGAGCTTTGTCTGCAAAAGCAAGAAGACTCTGTTCTAAGAAGCTTGGTTTACCTTCAAACGTTTTGTCTAGTATATGAAGATTTTGCTCAAATGCCAATCGATAACTGAAGGAAAGATAATGCTGCCAATACACAGAATTTGGCTGCATCACAGGCTGGTACAGCAATTCGAAAGCGCAGGAACATAAAAAGCTGCAGAGAGTAGGGGACACAGCCCCATACATCACGGTGCATCCCGACCCACCATCAGTAATATCTACATGAGGCTCTGTCTCAAGAAGGCAACATCTATCATCAAAGATCCTCACCATGTGGGCCATTCCATCTTCTCGCAGTTACCTTTAGGCAGGAGATACAGAAGCCTGAAGTCCCATTCCACCAGGTTCAAGAACAGCTACTTGCCTTCAACTATTCACTTCTTGGACCAACTTGTATAACCCTAATCACTACCTCAGTACAGCAACACCGTGACCACTTTGCATTACAATGGACTTTTTGTTCTAATTGTGTTCTTTCTTGCACAAATTGTGTATAATTTATGTTTAATTTATGGTTTTTTCTTGTGAACGCTGTTTATCTGATGCTATGTGCCTGTGATGCTGCTGCAAGTAAGTTTTTCATTGCACCTGTGCATACATGTACTTGTGCATATGACAATAAACTTTTGAGGGTAAATCAAGGCCTGTTAGGTGTAAGCAAATGAAAACTTAGCATAACTGTGATATAAACAGATAAAGCCCATGGTGGATCTTTATCTGTTACATAATGAGAAAAAGCAGAAATTATTTTAAATAGGTTCATAATTGCTTAATATTCTAAACCACGTAAAATCCTAAAGGAAACAAAAGAGGTGTGAAGACCTACTTTGCCTTAATTTGAAAACAACAATAAAGGCTTTTCGGATTGTAACAATCTGTGGAGGGGTGGGGGGGGGGCAGCTAATCATTAATTCTAATTTAGTCTGAAGGCTGTAGCCCACCGGCTCTTTCAAAATACAAAGCTGTTGCCACTAGTCTCTATCACATAGTGAAAAAGAAACAGAAAGTAGTAAACTAATCAGCATGTCAGGGTTTATCTGTGATAACATGACATTTCTGCTTGGTCCCTTAATCGACTGCCCATGTGGATCAATTGTTTCAGCCATTCCACACATTGCCAGCTTTATTTCCTGTCACAATTTTTCTGCCATAATTGTTTTCAAATAATTCCATGTCTACAGGTACTCTAAACAAAAACAAGGCTTTATTTCAGAACACCTACATAATCCTGAGTGAGAATAACTCACGTAGCAGATGATTTTCATAACAATTTAAGCATGAACAAGAATGCTTCTTCTTGCCTCTAGTCCCAAAGCTTCACCTTCTTAAATCCTCACCTAAATATGGACTCCATCCTGATATCTTCTTTTGATTTAACAAAGTTAATGCTGATCATTTAAATGAATAAAATTGCCTCAACAACATGAGAGGGTGTTTGAACAATAGCTGCCAAGGCTATTGTCAGGACAATCTAACTTGTTGATATTTCATTTCACTTGGTAATACTGATACCCAGGGCAATCATAGTTAATTGGAAAAATAATAGTCAAGAACATATCACTAGCCTTTAATCTCAGGATATATAATTTCATGTCATATTTACAACACAGATTCAAGTCATTCATCCCAACAGATACATGCTGGTGTTTAGACTCCATTCAGCTTCTTCCGACCTTCTTTCATCTGACCATCCTTCTTTTCTACCTCATGGGTTTATCTATTTTTCCCTTAAATGCATGCTATTCTCCACAGCTATTACTAATATATCAGTGCTTAATTATATATTTTACTGAATTATATCTTGCCGCTACTACAAAGGAAGCATGATAGAGGAAACCTATAGTAAAAACATTGTGCCACTATCTTCAGTATAGGAAGAAAAGGTGAACACACATGGACATTCACCTTCATCCTGTTGGATGGAAGATCTCCTTCATTACATCTTGGCAAGTCTAGTCTTAGAACACAGAACATAGAACATTACAGCACAGTACAGGCCTTCGGCCCATGATGTTGTACCGACATTTTATCCTGCTCTAATATCTATCTAACCCTTCCCTTCCACATAGCCCTCCATTTCTCTATCATTCATGTGGCTATCTAAGAGTCTCTTAAATGTCCCTAATGTATCTGCCCCGACAAACTCTGCTGGCAATGCGTTCGACACACCCACCACTCTCTGTATTGAAAAAAAACTTACCTCTGACATCCCCCTTATACCTTCCTCCAATCACCTTAAAATTATGTCCCCTCATGTTAGCCATTTTTGCCCTGGGAAAAATGCCTCTTATCACCTTATGCACCTCTATCAATCCTAGCTCACTCAACCTATCCTCATAAGACATGCTCTCCAATCCAGACAGCATCCTGGTAAATCTTCTCTGCACCCTCTCTAAAGCTTCCACATACTTCCTATAATGAGGTGACCAGAAATAAACACAATACTCCAAGTGTGGTCAAATCAGAGTTCTATAGAGCTGCAACACTACCTCACGGCTCTTGAACTCAATACCCCGACTAATAAAGGCCAACACACCATACGCCTTCTTAACAACCCTATTAACCTGCACAGCAACCTTGAGCCGTGGACTCCAAGATTCCTCTGTTCCTCCACACTGTTAAAAGTCCTGCCATTAACCTTGTGTTCTGCCTTCAAGTGTCTTTCATGACAGTTCTCAGAACCACTTATCTCACAAGGCAGATAATCCTCTCCTTTATTCACAATTTCTCATATCACCCATCCATCCATCTAGCTCTCCCACTTTCTTGATCACTATACAATTTGATGCCTTTCCTTGAAAGTTTTCTTTACAAAATGCTCTGCACCTATTGAGCGAGTTGATGCCCATTATAATTACTCATTGCTCTTTCCCTCATTGCAGCAGCAGGGGAATGCCAAGCAAGGTACGAGGTGGGATTCTTAAAGTTGACTGCTGTATAGGAGGAAGCACAGGGGATCAGTGGTGTTTCGATCTACCAGATGACAGATATCACAAATGACCCATAAATCCTATAATGTTGATTCACATTTACTTGATTGTAGCAGCATGGTTAATAACATGAGTTTCATTATTCTTTCTTCACTGTTCTGATTCATGTTTCTTCTCTCTGCCAGAATTTTCACATGTGTGGCAGGAATCAGATGAAAAATTCTCAGAGGTGAAATGACACCTTCACAGCACTCTTGCGCCAGCGCAGATAGATAATAGAGGTTTCAGGTGATGAAGTGATGTTTTGTGTCAGTGGAACTGGAGGTTGACTGTAGAGGCAGTGGATGAGTGGTCACTGCATGTTCTAGTGGTAATGAATAACTGGACCTTAATTGCTGAAGAGAAATCCCTGAGATCCACAAAGCAATATGGGGACTAGTGCTGTGTAATTTCACACCACCCCCATAACCTGAATCAGACAAATCCATATAGCAGATGATTTTCATAACAATTTAAGCATGAACAAGAATGCTTCTTCTGCTTTTCTCTGGTCCCAAAACTTCATCTTCTTAAATCCCCACCTAAGCCTGGACTTCACCCTGATAACTTTCTTTGATTTATGGAAGTTGATGCCAATCATTTAATTTCCATTAATAAATGTGCAGAAAATGTGTTAACATTGCCTTGTAATTCCTGTGTCTTCTAGCCTGGAGTACAGCATGCCACAGACAATCTGAAGATCCTGGCTGTGAATCCTTAAGGACCTCTCTTAATTGCTTGGTCAATAATAGATTTGACTGTTATACGGCTTTCTTTGAACTATTCTTGTGTCTCCTTATGATCTCATCAAACAAGTTTGAAGAAGGCATTGTAATTCTTTTCCTAGCATCCACTTCTTACCTCTGCTTATTGGTTCAACATTTCAGTGAGTTTGGACTGCTACTGAATAGATGCAGCATGACAGCTCAAGCACACAAGCATAAATCTGTTTTTATGGTTGCTCACCAGCATCTCGTTGATGGAGTGGAGCCTTTTAGTCAAACCAGCAATGGAGACATGTCCACGCATGAGCAGCCACTTATGCCCAACACCTGCAAGAAGCATCCAGAAATTCTGACTGCTATCAACTCTGAGATACTGACATAATTGCCAGCACTGCCATTCTTCTTTCAGTAAACTGCCTAAATCACTTGTGTCCAGCCAACTAGGAAATCTTCTTCCTTCAGCATATGGAATATTATCAAGGTAAAATAAAAGCAGGTAGGTAACAAGTCATTTTCCAGGAGGCTTGAGATGAGAACCATCTCTTGACCTTTTTGACCCAAATTATAGAAAAAGCTGAGTGCCTCCATTGACATCCTGTTTTGCAAATAATGTCTCTTATTAGATCAACCTTCAGTTTCTCACCTCATAACCTAACACCTCCGAATCTCTCAAGGTGAAGTTTCTAGTTGCTGGCCATCACAACACAAGTCCTAATCTAATGCATAAATATCTGAAAAGAATATAAAACCACATCTTGCCACAAGCAGTTATCAATTTGTTTCTAGTGAAATATTCTTTTCTCATTTCATGTTTTCTTGCTTAATGTTCGAAAGCAAACCTTATGGTTGGGTAGGAAAATATTTTATCATATCAAATTTAACATTACAATCATTTTTTTTCATATTGCTGGTTTAATATTCTGGCTCAGGATCACTAAATCTGAGGAACACAAACTAACTAAAACTTATGAAATGAAGAACAAATGGTCCAATATCTATCTTCAGAAGGATGGACATATATTTTGAGGAGTTTAGAGCAGGAATATTCAACATTTTCTCAAATGTGCTCTTCTTTCAAATATTAAAAAAGAACTATTTTATAACTATTTCAGATTAAAAAGCAATCAGTCCTACTGCTAAATACACACTGTCCTGCTATCCTGTGTATTTAAATCCTAACAAATGTATAACTAAATCACTGAAGTAAAACTGTTCCTGTGGATTAGAATTACCATACAGATGACTCCCATGCTATAGTGGGCTTGCTTTCCTAGAAAACCATCCATATCACAATTTTCCATAACAGGAAACCTTATTTCCCATTTTATCCCATGTTATAAGTGGAGATACCTTCCTTTGGGATACTTTTCTCTCAACAGTCATGAAGTGTACCGCAGCTGCTGGTTCACAGTAGGGTGCCACATAAGAGATTTGCTTTGGAAACTGATAAGGCAACCTCTTAAATGGCCAGCAGCTGCATTTGAAAACACAAACAACTGTAGATGTTTATTGCCTTACAGCCTTCAGTTTGAATGGAAACAGACACTTTGCGCATTCCTTTGGGTGGACTTCCATAACCCAAACGGCCATACACGGGGTTGCCTGTACAAGATGGAAACACAGATGTTTCCAAAATATAAGAACAAAACAATATCACATAGAGACACATATACTTCTAAAGAAGATACAAAACCATAGGTGGAGAAGTAGGCATGCTTCCAAAGCAGAGATACAAAGCTGTCACATTCATGGCTATGTAATCATTGGGTGACATTTGCAAGTGATATTTTAAAAGTTAGGAGCAAGCAATATGCTGTTAGTTATTCATTATGCTCATGATGTGCAAAAGCCTGTGCCTGCCTCCACACCTGAGGTGCAAACTACATGAAAACCTGGACCACATTCCTTCCAGAGCTTGGAGCCACTGACCTTGCATACTGATCACTAACCCATTACAGCTATCCATTTCACTTCTATGACCTAGTCTGTGGATGATACAATTGTGCAGTGGGAAGGGTGCCTGATGCACTGCTTGCTAAAGTGTCCTTTCTTCTCAAAAGGACGCGGTGTTTAGATCTTGCTTCGTTAAGTAACCTTGTTTTAATGTTGTAGTTCTGAGGCACAGCCATTACTTCTAGAAACACATTGAATATTTCATTATGTGTCCCCGAAGTGGAAATACCTCTTTGGAGACTTAATCATTGCCAAGCTGCAAGTGTTACACACCTGTATATCTTTCAAGTATTTATATACCAATTAACTTACCTTGCTTTTTATAATTTCAGAATTAAGAAACTATGGATCAGTGAGCAAATGAAAGTGAGGTAAAAGGTCAGTGAAATTAATCTTTGGAGGTTGTGCAAAATGACCCATTACCAAACAGCAGCCTGTTTCCAATCTGGCCAAATTTTTTTCCCCAGTGAGGTGGAACATAAAACACACTGCCAATTCACTTTTGCCCATCTTGTGCAACAGCCCACGACAAATTTCACCTCCAGGTTTTCTTGGCACCACAACAATTAGTTCCTCAAATAGACCATCACAAAATAATGCCTAGTTCTACAGTTTGATATGCACTGCAATCCTGAATCATTGACAGTTCTGTGTCTATAAAAGTGACAGGCACTTTGAAATTTTGTGCCACAGACTCATTCTAGACAAGGAGAGATCAACTGCTGCAGTTTATGCTTCGTATTACTTGCTGGTCTTTCCCTACTGCTGCTCTTCTCTCACCCTACTGGTCTCCCTGGCCTTATTCATGCCGACACTGGTTCCTCAATGTGGTAAATTCAGGGGGTAGGTATGAACTACTTTTCCTCATAAGACCATTCAAAGCACCACTGAGAGAAGTAAAACCTGAGCTTTCAGTTTGGGCTGGGAGAGTCTCTATTGCAGAGAAAAAACAAGGAAGAACTCAGCGGGTCAAGCAGGAACATTGACTTATACTTTTTGCCTCCACAAATGCTGCCTGACTCGCTGAGTTCTCCCAGCATTCTGTTTACCATTCCAGATTCCAGCATCTGCAATCTCTTTTGTCCTCCATTGCAGAGAGTTTGGAGTGACCAGCTCCTTCATGGAGCACTGTACTAACACAGTGCAATGCACAAAAAGCTGGAGGAACGCAGGGGTCAGGCAGCACCTATGGAGGGAAATGGTCAGTCAACACATTGCTGACATATCCAACGGCACCCCTACATTGTACAGGCAGCATGACGCAGTATTAAATTATTCCACATCATACTACTGAATTACAGTGGATGCAGGCTTTCTGAGTTCTAAATTACAGGACATAGCAGCTGCAAAAATATTCAGGCAGCAATTTCTGTTTTCTGAAACAGAATGTGAACATTTTCTCTTTGCTCATGCCCACCGACAATCCTCAAAATGACCTGGCCAGAGTGTTCGTCACTTCCACTGGCACATTGCACTGAAGACTGGGTGCTGTCATGAAGCCCTCCACAAAAGCCGTTAGAACATTTCAGTGCCCAAAGGAAGAAGTCAGAGTAAGACCCTTCATATGGGCAGTTCAGCCATATCACGATAGTTACATTCCTAAGAAACCTCAAGTTACAGAAAGTCGCATTATAGCAGAACAGGGTGTACGTAGTTGCCTTCAAAACACAGATTTAAACAGGTTTTCCTGATTGTGATTGTGCTATAACCAATGTAGTCTGCGTAATGCAGAGAGTGTTCCCTAATCAATTAATCGTGGTATAACCAATTCGCATTATGGAAACATGAATTATAGCAGAACTGCCTGTATTTCCAACTGTTACACCCTTTGAAACACTGATGAACAAGATTCATATACACCTCAAGTGTGAAATATGTGTACCCTGTGCATTCCTAACGTACAGAACGTGCAGACTCTGTGAATACACACAAGACAGAAGGTGTTCAAAACAAGGTGTGTCTTTGTTATTCAAGGATTTCTCACCGACCTCTCCTCTGGAATTCTTTATCAACATTATTGCAGTTCAAAGAACAGTTAGTCATGTGACATAATCTTTAAACAAGTAAAAACCTTAAAGCAACAATTATTGTTCACAACCAATATTACCTGCACCACATCTCTTTAAAAAATGGCAACATTTAGGCTAAATTGATATTTACAAATCTAACAGGTTTAAAAAAATGGTCAAATTCAAGAGATTGCTAGATAAGTATATGGACGAATTTAAAATAGAGGGATGTGTTGGAGGAAGGGGTTAGATAGTCTTAGGCGAGGTTTATAGGTCGGCACAACATTGTGGGCCGAAGGGCCTGTACTGTGTTGTGCTGTTCTATGATTCTATGATACATTTGCACACTCTCTTTGAGCTTCGCCAAAGTGCCGATGGCTCCTGCACAGAACATAAAAATTCCCCAGAGATTACTACAGAATGGTCCAACTCTGGATTTAATGGGATCATCTCATCCAGTAATATTACAGGTTCAGTCACATCAGAAACACCTTTAATCTTACAGTCTTCCTGCTGTGCTCTAATGTACTGTATGCTAGGAGTGTCGTCAATGTGTAGTCAAATTTTGCAGAATCTATCACTGATTATCAAGAGATAATTCCTAGACCCAAGCACCTGAACTATCTCCCTGATATCCCATTTCTACTTCATTATCTGGGATATCTCATTCCATGAACTCCATCATACACTTTGAACTACTTTTCCTTGTGGCTTGAATCATGATGGTTAATGCTTCCATTTCCCCTTCTCCATTTTCCCCTCCAAATTAGTTTGGATGGGGCTCAACTTCATTTGAATCTTTGATTTATAGACATTTCAGGAGGACACTACCCTTCTGAGGAGTAAGCTATGATCCAATAGATTAGAAGGAATGTTGCAATGTTTCATGTCAAGTTTGATCAAGGTTCCTTGTTGGAAGCAGTGACACTTTGAAGTATGTTTCGATACTCTTCATCCAATACTCTTCATAAATTGTTCGGTTTAAAGCATCTGAACCATGGATTGTTGTCTATAGGCTTTCTTCATACTCACCATGTGGGAAAAAAAGTATTGCGTGGGTTCACGTATATGCCTTCAAGCCACTTTGAGTGGCTGTTAAGTAGTACCAAAAGGTGATCCACTCCTTTTCATACTATTTGTTATAAACCCATGGGAAAGGTCTTGCTGAGCACTTGAAGTGTTGCTTTAGTGGGTTATACTCATCAGTGCTAACATACTCTGTATCTGCTGGCTAGGCTCCTTTGCTTATGTCATTTGCAGGCCACTAGAAAATTACCTGACTACTGCCTTCAAACTGTTGACAAGGTACCTGTTGGATCATTTTATTTCGATGCTCTATACTCAATATCATGGTCATATTGAAACAAGGAAATGGCCAACCTTTGTGCCTTACAACAATTAGAAAACATGGCCTTGGGGAGAGTATATCTTGGAATATTGTGTGTTTTTTTTTTGTCTAGTTACTTAAAATAGGATACGGTTGTAATAGGTGTGCAAAAAATGCTCACCATAACTGATTCCTAGCAAGAAATGTTGTGTGAGGAGAGACTGGGTTAACTCGGCTGTATACACCAATTTGAAGAATGAGAAGGGATCTCATTGAAATGTATAGAATTCTTTCTGAGCTTGACAGGATAGATGCAGAGATGTTTTCCCTGGATGGCGGTTCTAGAATATAGGAGTCATGGTCTCAAGGTAAGGGTTATGACATTTAGGGCAGAGATGAGAAGAAATTTCTTTATTCAGAGGATGGTGGCCCTGTAGTATTCTCTACCACAAAAGCTTGTGGAGGTCAAGTTGCTGAATACACTTAAAAAGGAGGTTGATAGATTTCTGGAGACAAAAGATAACCACGAGTATTGGAAGTGAGCAGAAATATGCTACTGAGATAAAGGATCTGGCAGTTTGATGTACAAGTATAACCTGATCTCCAATTGTCTGGACAAAGACCTTGCTCCATCAAGACTGTGGGGTGACGCACAGTTCCTCCACATAAAGAGCAAGCATGCACAGTTATCTTCTGCTCCTCAGGAATGGAGAGGAACAAAGTCATTCTTGATCCTGAGTGTCTGTCTATGTGGATGATAATACCTCTCCAAGGGCATTAATCATGAAGTTCTTCCAGCTTTTTTTAAAATCAACATTAAGCAGAGCATATGAAGGAAAGAGCAAGTCTATCTCTGCAAAAACACTTTCGCCTGCCAATTCAATGCAGAAACTCTGAGTCATGGTCAGTAAATCCATGGTCATTAAATCAGCTTGTATGGTTCAGGAGCCCCATGGCAGCCTTTGCCTCACTTGCTGCAGATAGAACACAACATAGAACATAGAATAGCTCAGGACAGTAACAGGTCCTTCTGCCCACAACGCCTGCATCAAACACAATACCGAATTGAACTAAATCTCTTCTGTCTGCACATAGTCCATAGCCCTCCATTCCCTGCATATTCATTTGTCTTTCTCACAGCTTCTTAAATGCCACTATCTTATCTGCTTCCACCACTACCCCTGGCAGCCATTCCAGGTACCTACCACTGCAAAAAACTTGCCCTCACATCTCCTTTAAACTTGCTCCCTCCCACCTTAAATGCATGTCCTCTAGTACTTGACATTTCTACCCTGGGAAAAAAGATTCTGAGTGTATACCCTATCTATGCCTCTCATAGTTTTATCAACTTCTATCAGTCTCCCGGCAGCCTCCAAAGCAAACAACCCAAGTGTGTCCAACCTCTCCTTACAACCTATACCCTCCTGGTAAACCTCTTCTGCACCCTTTCCAAAGCGTCCACATCCTTCCTGTAATGGAGTGACCAGAATTGCACACAATACTCCAAGATGAAGACTGTGGACTAAAATGGTGCATGCTGCCCCACTTCTCAGCCACCTGAGCTTTCCCTTCCTCCTCATTTCTTCCAATGCCTCACTGATCAGTCAGCCTCCAAGGGGCTTGACCATTGGCAGCTATCTCTCCTGTATCTCTGCTGATGCCCACCATGACCATGTAGCCAGCTTATTGTGCTGAATGTCATCAGTCTGATCAACATGGCCAATCGCCTGTAAATGGCAGTGAAAATACACTGATGGAATTAGACCTCTCCAGGATGCTCTTGTTCCACCAGGAGGTACCTAAGATGCATCCAAAACAGCAAAGGTGGAAAGCGTTAAGCTTTTTCTCATGCCTGGCATACGTTTTCCAAGCTTCAGTACTGAAGAGGAGTTTACTATAGACACAGTCTTCGAAGACTTAAAGTTTGTAGTCAGTTGCCAGTCTGCTGTTTGACCACACCCACTTGCCGAGCCTGGACAAATAGCCAGAGCTTTTGCAATGTCACATATATTTCAATACCAAGTGACAGATTGTTGGTGACTGTACAGTCTTGATGTGTGAAGCTGTCAGCAAACTCTAGTAACACATTATCAATGCTAATTGATCGTGGTATTGCAGCATTCTGTGCTGTGACCTTCTTATTCTTGATGCTGATAGTCAATCTGACCTCTATAGACATGAGAGAGCCTATCCATTATTCTCTGAAGATATACCTTGATATGGGATGTTAGTATTTCATTGGTGCCATTGAATTACTCCCTGATGAGAATCTGGCACACTTTTTGTCTTGGCTGTCAGGCATGCAAGCCTGAACAGCTTTCCATATGTTCTGATGTGTAAATAGACACCCTTTGCGGATGAGCCAAAAACATATGACAGCAGTCGGGAGAAGAATCTGCCAAAGAGTGTCAGCTCCAAAATGCATCACTGTTTGACCTCACTGTGGATCTCAAAGGGTTCCAATATTGCCCTGTCACAGCTGACCTTATCCCTCATGAAAAGAACAGATCAATCTGAGCATCTGTGGCAGGCAGCCAGCTTTCTTCAGCAAGTTGAATAAACCGCCCTTGGGAAGTTGGGTCGAGGGGATTATTCATCATCTGCAACTGTATTAAAGTTCAGTCTGTAATGTGCAGTGGGTTAGACACTTTTTCCCAACTAGGGGACCACTATGATGGACATCACCAATTTACTCTGTGCAACTGCCACCAATACCTTGTCCTGTTCCATTTACATAGCTCTTCTAGTACCTGAACATTCAATGTATAGGACACAGGCCAAGGTTTCCAATAAATTGGTCTGCCATCCCGCTTTATATGTATGTGAGCTTAATGCTCCTCACTGTCCATACATGACTCTTTAAACATATCTTCATATTGTTGCAGGTGCCTACTAACACATACCAACATTGAATACATTTTTCTCATCTACCCTTAATTCTTTCAACCAACCTTTTTCTAAGGTCAGTCTGTTAACATAGACACCATATTTAACAGCCTTGCCTTCATTATATAGGACCATGCAGTCTATTTGTCCTAATTTTCTTAGGGTCGCACCACAATATTTTCTTAATTTTAAGGTGCTTCTTACCAATGGCATCTGACTAAACTTGTGAATACAAGTGCCTCTCCTATGATGGAACAGTCTATGATTGCGTAATCCATGCCTTGATTATTAACCCTTACTTTCTTTGAAATCATGTCTTTTTTAAATCATGTCGAGAGGTGTATGTAGTATTCAAACTATATTTCTTGCATTGGTCATCCATCTTGTGTTGCATAGCCTTGTCTTCTGTGATTTTCTATTATAATTCCTTCCTTTCCATTAGGACTTTGCTTTACTGCCACTATTCTGGTTCACTGCATTCTGTTAATCTTTGCACAGATAGCCTATAATGCCCGTTTGTGACAATGAAGGCATTTTCCGCAGAACCATAGAACAATACAGCACAATACAGGCCCTTCGGCCCACCATGTTGTGCCGCTCTTCAAACTACACCTAAGACTATCTAACCCCTGCCTCCCACATATCACTCTATCTTAAATTCCTCCATATGCTTATCTAACAATCTCTTGTACTTGTCCAATGTATCAGCCTCCACCACCACCCCAGGCAGCCATCTCTAAACCCAGGGTTGTGCAGTTCCTATGGCAACAGCAGCAGGGTTTCCCACTAATTTTTTCTCACACCACTTTTGCTCACATGGCCTGGGCTTGATATTGGAGTTCTTGCCACTTTTCTTGTCATTGGCCCAAATATTGATTAACACTAACATGCAGTGCTGGATGAATCTGCTTTGCATTTCTAGAGGCCACTTCCTGCAAGCTCACTTGGATATTAGATCTTGCATGTTTAGGTATGTTCATTCATAAATCCACACTGCCTGTAATCTAAAAACACACCATGATTTCGATGCTGCAACAGGTTGTTCAGAGTTATATGGCTGCTCTATCTCCCCTGACAGCTAATTGCAGGTCACAACTTAAAACTGTCCATGGTTTTTGATGGCACTGGGTTGAAGTGGTTTTCCGACTTGCCTACTAACGTCATTAAATGAGACATTGAATAGACCAATGGTATTGGCTAATATTTATGCTCCAAATACAGATGACCCAAGATTTTTTGAACGATTTTTGTCATTTCTACTAGACTTGAACTTTTATTCTCTGGTCTTGGGAGGAGATTTTAATCTCTGGTTAGATCCCAAATTAGATAGGTCATCTACTAAATTAGTGGTTCCTAATAAATCAGCTTTAGTTCTTCAATTATTTTTAATGAAAACTGGGGTTATTGACGCCTGGCATTCTTTGCATCCAGAGGATAAGGAATATTCCTTTTTCTCTCATGTTCACCATACATATTCCAGGATTGATTACTTTTTTATTGATAACCAAATGATTTCATCAGTTCGATCCTGTGACTATAAAGAGACTGCTCTTTCAGATCATGCTCCTATGCTTCTTTCCTTAAATTTCCCTGGGCTCCCTCAGACAAATAGATTTTTGCATTTTAACCTAACTTTGTTATCTGATAAAAAATTTTTTCCAACTTATAGAGAAACAAATTACTCTTTTTTTTAAGGAGAATTCATCGGAAGAGATTTCTAGTCTTATTGTTTGGGATACTTTCAAAGCCTTTATTAGAGGTCAAATTATTTCTTATATGGCAAGCATTAGGAAAAAAGCTGACAGAGAAAGAGCTGATCTAGTTGATCAATTGAAACTATTAGATCAAAAATATGCTTTGGATCCAGATCTGGCTTTATATAAAAGGCGAGTTGAAATTAAAACTAAATATGATCTTTTAACTTATCCAATTGAAAGCCAACTTTTAAAAGATAAAAGTCAATTTTACATTCATGGAGATAAAACAGGTAAATTACTGGCTAACCAATTAAAAATTTCCAGAGCTAGACGACAAATTAAAGAAATTTTGAAAGCCAATGGTGAGAGGACAACTGATCTTTTAGAAATAAATGATACTTTTAGAGAATTCTATTCTAGACTTTACAGTTCTAATTTTCCTAAAGATAATACTGTAATGGATAATTTCTTTGACCAATTAAGTGTTCCTACACTTTCCACTGAAAATCGAAAACAGTTGGATCAATCTATTACATACGAGGAAATCGCCGAGGTTGTGTGATCTTTACATTCTGGAAAGACTCTGGGTCCGGATGGATTTCCTGGAGAATTCTATAAGGCCTTTTCCTCTTTACTCATACCTTATTTATGTGCTGTCTTTTTGGATTCTTTTAAATTGGGTAGACTACCATAATCTTTTTATGAAGCTTCTGTTTCACGTATTCTTAAGAAAAATAAGAACCCAACAGAATGCACTTCGTATAGACCAATTTCGCTACTTAATGTGGATGTTAAAATTTTATCTAAAGTTCCAGCTCGCAGATTGGAAAATATTTTACCTTCAATTATATCCGATGATCAGACTGGTTTTATTAAAAATCGATATTCTCATTTTAATATTCATAATTTATTGAATATTATTTATTCTCCCTCTAAGGAAATATCAGAATGTGTGATATCTTTAGATGCTAAGAAGGCCTTTGATCAGATTGAATGGAATTACTTATTTAAAACTTTAGAGAAATTTAATTTTGGGCCTGATTTTATCCAATGGATTAAATTACTTTATTTATCCCTTTCTGCTCAAATTTTTACTAATTTTCACTAATTTTCAAAATTATAAACCTTTTAAACTTCAACGTGGAACCAGACAGGGATGTCCTTTGAGCCCTTTGCTCTTTGATTTGGCCTTAGAACCTTTAGCTATTTCTTTCCAAGAATCTAGAAATATCTTTGGTATCTCCAGAAGAGGTATTAACCATAAAGTTTCTCTATATGCCGATGATTTATTACTCTTTATATCTAATGTTGAAGCCTCCTTACCTCCTATGTTTTCTTTACTTTCTCGCTTTAGTCATTTTTCAGGCTACAAATTGAACTTATACAAGAGTGAATTTTTTCCTCTGAATAATTTGGTTCCATTTGATATTAATATTCCTTTTAAAATTGTAAGAAATCATTTACTTATTTGGGAGTGTCAATTACTAAAAATTATAAGCATTTATTTAAAGAAAATTTTTTTACCTTATTACACTATGTGAAAAGGGTTTTATCAACTTGGTCTCCCCTTTCTATATCATTGATTGACCTAATCAATGTTATTAAAATGAATATTTTACCTAAATTTATATAGCTATTTCAGGCTTTACCTGTTTTTATTCCTAAATCTTTCTTTGACTCTCGAGTCAATTATATCTTCTTACATATGGAATAATAAACATCCTAGATTAAATAAAGTTCACCTTCAGAAGGTTAAAAAGAATGGAGGTTTAGCCTTACCTAATTTTAGATTTTATTCCTGGGCAGTCAATATACGAAATCTTATGTTTTGATTATATTACATTAATCGAGAGGCTTGTCCGGTATGGGTCTCTTCGGAAATTAACTCTATTAAAAAATTTTCTATTATTTCTCTGCTTGGTTCTCCACTTCTTTTATCATTAATTAAACTAACAGATAATTTAGTAGTTAAACATGCCTTGAGGATTTGGTTACAATTTAGAAAATATTTTGGTTTATTGAGTTTTTCTTTGTCCAGTCCCATTTTCTCTAATTACTTCTTTAAACCTTCTATGACTGATGTAGTTTTTAAAGAGTGGGACAAATTAGGTATTACTTGTTTTCAAGATCTGTTTGTTGGAGGAAATCTTTCTTCGTTTGAACAATTGTCTACTAAGTATAATTTACCAAGAACTCATTTTTTTTAGATATTTACAAATTAGAGATTTTCTTCGATCTCAATTACATTCTTTTCCTTTGTGTCCCGATAAGAATTTATTAGATGTAATTTTTAAGTTGGAACCCTTTCAGGATGGCTCAATATCTAATATTTATGACAGATTACTAGGAATGAGTAAGGTGCCACTAGATAAAATTAAAAACGCCTGGGAACAAGATTTGCAGATGTCAATTTCCGAGGAAACTTGGAATGAAATTTTCAAATTGGTTAATAATTTATCATTATGTGCTCCTCACTCTCTCCTTCAATTTAAAGTGGTCCATAGAGCTCACTTGCCTAAAGATAAACTATCCCGTTTTTATTCTGATATATCTCCTTACAGTGATAAATGCAATAACAGAGTGGCTTCCTTAATTCACGTGGTTCGGACTTGTCAGTCTTAAAAAATATTGGACAGAGGTCTTTCATACTTTTTCTGTACTTTTTAAAATAAATGTTAAACTTAATCCTTTGACTGCACTATTTGGGATTGTTGGAGAAAAAGATATAACTTTGAAGGCTTCTGATTTACATATACTGGCTTTTATTTCTCTTATAGCCAGGAGGGCTGTATTGCTTAAATGAAAGGAAGCTACTCCACCTATGCATGTTCAATGGTTACGGGATGTTATGTCATACTTGAATCTAGAGAAGATTCGCTGTTCAGTTTTTGAATCTAACCTAGACTTTCAAACCCTGTGGGGACCCTTTTTGAATTATTTTCAAAATCTCTGATTTGGGGACTAAAATGCAGATATTGGCTGACACTGTTACGTTTTTAAGGTTTTTCCTTACTGTTTCTTCTATCTAACAGCTTCGGGTTTTGGTAGTGGGGGTAGATTTTTTTTGTAATAAAATATTTCCATTTTTTTCTTTCCTTATTATCTAACTACTATATGTGATTATTGATTTAGAGTATTGTAATCCTAAGTACGACTTAATACAATGTATTCAGTAGTATTTTTGACTTTCTTTTTTGAAGCATGTACTCCGTATTTTTTTCATGGATTTAATAAAAATATTGTAAAGAAATGAGACATTGATTGTCCAGCAGGACACAATTAAGTCAGTTTCACATAAATGGTTGGCCCTATTTTTACTAACAAGGTCACCCTCATGCCTTCATCTATTCTGAGCACCTTCACCCTTGCCCTCTATTTCAATAATGTCATTCACCTGCAAAAACATCTCCATTCTTTCAATAACTGAAGAGCTCCTATGCTTTGGAATAGCCTTTGAGAGTTCCACAGTATATGGTCTGGCACTGTTCTACAATTTTGTGATGTCTACCACTCCAACAATTATGAAGCTAATTTTTTTAAACTTGCAATTAACTAGGAGTGCACTATTTTCTTGCTCTTGAGTTTAGGTCCTCAAGTCAACTTGTGTCAATTGGGTGTTTGTTTTCTTGGAGTCATTCTGCCAATGCAAAATGACTCCAAGAAAACAATGCAAAATGCCAATGCAACATGACTTTGTCACTTTTGATGACAGTGATTCTTTGTAACCCCATCCCCTTTGCCAGTGGAGAATATGTGTCGCCCATGGCTTCCTAACATCCAATGAAATCTATATGCAGAGAGTGCAGATAAGTGCACAAGAGACACAGGGATCTCAGAAAGCTTTATTCAAGGACTCCTCAAAGATTAGCTCGCTAGAATTTTCTTTAACATCATTGCAGCTAAAAAAAAGTTCATCACATAATGCAATTCTTAAAGAACTAGAAGCCCTCAAGGAATAATTATTGCATACTGCACAGCTTACAATAATTAGTGTAATATACTGAAATGATTATGTAAAACTGTATTGTATATTAAAAGTAAATAACAAAACTTAGCCCTCCAAATTTTATCTCCCACATTGTACCTCTTATTACTTGACCATTGTCTCATTGCTCTTTATTCCATGAGAGTTTATGTTTAATTTAGATCAGCCTTCATCAATCAAGTGTAGTCTTTTCTATGAGCAGGCATGAAACAAGCTTGGTTTTTAATCAAGAATCTTTGCAATCATTATTTATTTTGTAACTGTGATTATTTTTGTGTTGCCATATTTAGCCTAACCTTGATTTATTTAATTCCCAAAACAGCAATGCTTGTATATCTCCAAAGATCCAACAAAGTCAATGTTGACGAGAATGCCAAAGCATTTATCACAATTAACATGAGACCTGCATTCTTTGTGACATGACAATTCAGTTTCAAGTTTACAATCAGTAACAATATTGGTGAAATGATCACATATTCATTGACTTACCTTGGTGGCCTTGGTTAGGCTAAATAATTTCTTCTTTACTTGCTACCCAGGTTTGGGTCACAGATGAGGCAGTTTTGCACAAGGTGACATGTTATTCCATTATTGCTTGGAGGGTCTGTCTTTCAGAAAAGTAATTGGAACGCCTGTACTTGTTCACTAAATGGAGCTGTTCAGTGTCTAGTCAATTTTAGAAGAGCAGCCAGGAGCACTTTTAAGACTTGCTGGTACCAGAAATTCCATTCATTGACCTAAGTGTGCACATCATGTACTTTGCATTGCAAGTATTGGGGAAAAATACATATCAACCGTCCATTTGTTATTTGGCAAAGTAAGCAGTCTTGGGCTTCACAACACAAGTGAAAAGTGAAGTGCAGTGTACATTAACCATTTTATCAGCCTCCAAACACGTAGAGCATAAATATCTTAACTGGGAAGAAATTAGGAATTTATTTGCCTTGTGAATTCTATAGAACAAAAGTTGCTCTATGCACTGGA
Organism: Pristis pectinata; assembly: GCF_009764475.1. Classification (NCBI taxonomy): domain Eukaryota; kingdom Metazoa; phylum Chordata; class Chondrichthyes; order Rhinopristiformes; family Pristidae; genus Pristis; species Pristis pectinata. The sequence continues at coordinate 61,596,988 of NC_067413.1, forward strand.
ATTCTGTGCTTTATAGAGATCAAACCTGAAAGGAAGCATTTATTTATCTGGCCTACTTGGGCACATGGCTGTAATTGGCATTAAATATAACATAAGGCAATCAGTCAGTCAATCAGTAGAGGACAGGAGCATGTCACCAAATTAACAGTATCACTGAACTTTGCACAAGCTATGCAGCTATTAAAATGCACATTATACCTCTGTCTTGGTGTTTGGTTTTACCACCATAGGAACATTCTGATCTGTCAGTCTTTATGTTCTTTGCAATGCACATCTAATAGCCATACAGCTGTAATAGTTTTAGAGATGACAAATTCATTAAGATGCTAGCTAGCATGAAACAAGATGAAGTATGTATTGAAACCTTTTTTTATCATTTGTTCAAGTACTCATTGTCAATCCATATGTCCTTAAGTATACGGTGATGAGCTATCATCCAAAACTGCTGTGGTCCATATTAACAAAGGTATCTTCACAGTTGTGTTAGATGTGGAATTTCAGGACCTATTGTTGAAGACTACAAAGGATGGTGCATGCCTGAAAGAGGAACTTGGTAAGTGGTGGTACTCCCTTTCCCTGACAATTTAGGTGGATAATCGCTCTTCTAGCATAAGTTCAGTCACCTCTGGTATAATCACTTGCAGTAGATTTAAATATTTTGGCTACAAAGAGTTCTACAGAACAAGCATTAGGCAGACATGTACAATGCAGTCACTGGAGTGCCTGGTGATGCATTTTCTTAAGCTCAACTTTAAAATTGAAAAACTGGCCATACATTGGATTTGTTTGTTTTCCTTAACAGCTTTAAGACAAAGATGTTATTTTTAGAAAACCTTATTGACATTACATTACTTCGGTCCCAACAAATAGCTCTCCCCTAATCTAGCAGTTCTTTTTGTTCAAATATAATTGTGAGTTAAGTTCTACTCTAGCATTTTAAGTATTCCTGTTGGAATGGTCTAAATAAAGCTATTAATGCATATTTTTTCGTAAAATATAACAACAATGTCAATCAATACTGAAACAACTATAATCATACAAACAGGAAAGCCAAAGCGTAGAGTGGAGTTCAGTTCTAGTAGTTATCAAATTTATTAACCAGATGAAAAGATCACTTTGTCCTTGTCCAACTTGTTGTTAGCATGCATCTGTGTGGTTGTGTTCATTTTATTTGTCAGTAGAGTTCAGTTGTATTGATCAGATTAGAATTACGACATCTCTAAGTAAGTGCCGATTCTGCAGTCTCATTGCAATGGTGGAGGTGATGCTGCTTTTCACACACCACTAAGCTGACCTCACAGGTACTTCATAAACATATTTTTTAGTTCATTTATGTGATGTGGGCATCATGGGCTAGGCAAGTATTTATTGCCCATCTATAACTGACCCCAAAAAGCTGTCTGTGAGCTGCTTGCTTGAACTACGACAGACATTCTAATTTTCCTACAGCATTGTTGGATAGAGAGTTCGAGGATTTAGATCCAGCAATGAAGATGATACAGGGATATCTTTATTAGTCAGATGTACATCGAAACACATAGTGAAATACACCTTTTGCATTCTGGGAACAGCCCGCAAGTGTCGCCATGCTTCCGGCACCAACATAGCATGCCCACAACTTCCTAACCCATACGTCTTTGGAATGTGGAAGGAAACCGGAGCACCCGGAGGAAACCCATGCAGACACAGGGAGAACTACAAACTCCTTGCAGACAGTGGCCAGAATTGAATCCAGGTCGCTGGCACTGTAATGGCGTTACGCTAACTGCTACACTACCATGCCTGTTTCCAAGTCGCCAAGGGGAATTCCGGAGGTGGCATTCCCAAGTGCCTGCTCCCCTAATCCTTCTTTGTGGTAGAGATCAGAGATTTGAGAGATGCTGTTGAAACTGAGTATGTGTAACATATTTTGTAAATGGTACACATTGCAGTTCCATAGTACACTAAAGTAGGAAGTGGATTTTTAGGACCGGGGTGACAATCAGGTAGGCTGCTTTATCCGGGGTACTGTTGATCTTCTTCAGTGCTGTTGGAGTTGCACTTTCTTGTCCAAGAAAGTGCAGGATATTTCATCATACTTCTGACTTCTGCCATGTAAATGATGGAAAGGTTTTGTGCTGTCAGGAGGGTAGTCATTCCTAAGATGATTACCAGCCTCTTGTGACCACAATATTTACATGGTGATCCATTTAAGTTTTCTCTTATTGATGACCTCCTGAATACTAATGGTGAAAGACATGGCAATGATAATGCTATTGAATGTCAAGTTAAGGTGGTTAGATGATTTTTTGGAGACAGCCATTGCCTGATCGTTATGAGATGCAAATATTACCTGCTATGTATTAACTCATGCCTGAGGAGTTGCAAATAGAATTGAGCATTGTGCATTTAGTGAATTTGTCACTTCCTTTCTGAACTCCCTGCCCAACAGTACTGCAGGAGCACCTTCACCAGAAGACTACAGTGGTTCGAGGCAGCAGCTTACCGTCACCTTCTCAGGGGACAATAAGTGATGGGCAATAAATGTCAGCCTTGCCAACAACTTCCAGATCCCAAAAATGAATTAAAAATAAATCACTTCAAGCAAAATCTTAAATGAAAATATAATTCAACTAAAATTACCATTTGTAATGTGGTTGTGATGAAATCCTTCTTTACAAACACAGTTCCTGTATGGATGCTTCTCTAGAGCTTTAGCTTTTTATAACATGTGAATCTGTTAGCGTTTTGCCCATCTGCTGTTGCAGCTGTTTTAACTTTTGGCATGATATAAATGGTTGGAATAAATTTGACTTGGCTGTGATGGGATTTTATAAATATGTAAAGCAAGAATTTAGTGGAGATGAAAACCTAATTGAAAAATAATCTGCCTGTCTGAGAGCAAAGCTTCATTATCCCTGAAGGGCTGATCTGTACAGGTTCAATTTAAAAAAAGGATAGGGTGTCACCATGAGTACGGAACTGCGCAGTCACCTTAGGGACCTCAATTGAAATCCAGCCAAAATAAGATTAGATGAAATCTTCTCCTTTTGATAGCTGTTTAGGGCATTTAATGGAATCCATTTGAGGCCTAATCCAGATCTTATTTTGCTAACAGCATCTCCTTTATATTTTGTTACCTTATTTATGGTGAAACCCAAACCCTTAATCCAGATCAACATTTAAATCCGTGCAGGCCAAATGAATGGAATTGCCTTCTTTGTGCAGTGATCTGTACCAGAAATGAATTTTTCTTTGAGAATATATACACAGATAAGGCTTATTTTCTTGGCAATGAAACTGAGAGTGAAATAAACCAATCTGCAGACAGAAGTTCGAATAAACAGCATGATGTATGGAGATTCATCTATAGTTCCAAGCCACTTATATTCCATACATCAGGATGGACACTGGCATGAGCCATATCCCTGAGGTGGGCATTTTTTTCTTGTTTTGACAGCAATGCCAATATGGAACACACTTACTGACCAATTTGCCACATTGATTCTTAGTTTCGGAACAACAGCAGCCAATTCAATGAGATACTACCTTGCAACAGAAACCACATGGGGATAGTCCTTATGAAATTAAAATTCACAGGAGAAACACTCTGATAATATGTACAGAATTGCACTGATGTAAACAAAAAAGATCTCTACTCAAGTTCCATTGGCAGAATGAAAAGAGCCTCAGGCAGCACGTGAAATTCAACCATGTTTGACTCTTTTACCTCATTCTTGAATAGTGTCACAGTGTCTGCTTGTGGACACTCAAGTACCATCAGTGCCTCTCAATGAGGTTCATAGAGCTCAATCATTCAGAACTCCAGGTCCTCCTGAAGGGCACTTAATGCAAAATAAAAGGGAATCTGAGTGCCACCAGGTCATCCAGTATCATGACCTGAGCTTCCTCACTTCATCACCCTCCGGACTACAGAAAGTTCTAATGCAGGAAAGGCAGCAGTACAGAATTTACCATTGCCTTCCATTCAGTTTTGTTCCGTTCCGTTCAACTGAACTGAATTGTGTTCAGTTCTGGTTGCCTCATTATAGGAAGGATGTAGAAGCTTTAGAGAGGGTGCAGAGGAGATTTACCAGGATGCTGCCTGGATTGGAGAGCATGTCTTATGAAGATAGGTTGAGTGAGCTCGGGCTATTCTCTTCGGAGAGGAGGATGAGCAGTGACTTGATAGAGGTGTATAAGATGATAAGAAGCATAGATGGAGTGGACAGTCAGAGACTTTTTCCCAGGGTGAAAATGGCTCACACAAGGGGACATAATTTAAAGGTGATTGGAGGAAGATATAAAGGGATGTCAGAGGTAAGTTTTTTTTAAACACAGAGAGTGGTGGGTGTGTGGAATGCACTGCTGGTAGAGGTGGTGGAGGCAGATACATTCAGGATGTTTAAGACACTCCTGGATAGATGCATGAATGATAAAGAAATGGAAGGCTATGTGGGAGGGAAGGGTTAGATAGATCTTAGAGCAGGATAAGATGCAGGCATAGCATTGTGGGTTGAAGGCCTGTACTGTGCTGTAATGTTCTATGTTCTATGTCCCTTGGGAACCAGAACTCTCTTAAAGCAAAATTCAACTGAACTAATCCATCACTGGGCACGCAGATAAAGAAGCTCCAACTAAATAACTATGTTATCGAACTCCCTTCACAGCAATTACTCATGCACACATTCCCAAACTTCTTGCCTTCACTTTAACAGATTCATACGTCGACATCTCTACCCTCTCTTATGTCACTTGGCACACAAACTTCAGCTACCATGGGGAGCAGGGAGAAACTTATACTCATCTTCATCATCAAACAGGCAGTGTTGCAGTGGCTACCATGTTATAGTCCACTTCCAAACTACGGTTCAATTGTTCATCTAGCTCAAGTCATCAGAAACAAATTTTGAATCCTCAGCTTATCACATTTACTCTTATAAAGCAAACTGACATACAACATCTACAAAAGGCAGACCACCAGAGGGTATCTCCACCTCTTACCTAGGACTATTGGACTAGCACCTCCACCTTCACCTGGCATCCTGTGAAGCACCATACCGAGGTGACCTTCCACCCATACAGAAGGTCACTTACACATTTTTAGACTTTACCCTCCTTTATAGAACTGCCAAAGATCCTGATGCCACAGAAAGAGAAAGATGATGAAGAAGAGGATAATGTGGACCAGCCATGCTGGAGGTACAGCTGCATGAAGTGTTCAGGGACAACACCATGGCATTGGTTTAGAACTACAGAAGGCAACTGGATATCAAGCAGCAGGCTGACAGGAGTTGAAGACTGGCTCAGTCACAGTAGAGGAGGAACAATGAACTGCAGTTCCTGTCCCTCAGACATCACCTAGGAAGAGCACACAACTGTCAGGAAAAACATCCATTCCTGAGATGGTGGGAGACAGGTTGAGGCGGGCTAAAAATCTGTCAGTGTAAAATAAGTGCAGGCATAATGGACAAAAATTTTTAAATTCTTTCCTATTTGCAAAAATCTAAATTCAAATATCTTCAGCCTTATTTTTATGAAAATTCCACCTTAATCAGCCCCTGTACCTCAGAGAACTATGCTTCATTTACTCCCTTTACAGTGGTGCTCTGGTTGAGGAAACAAAGCTCTCTTCCACTGCCTCTCACTGAGACACCAGGAACCAAGGAGAGAGACACTATAAATGCAGAGGCCATGGCTTCTACCCATTTATTCTTGTATAAAAAGTTCACATCCCATTTCAGCACAATCAGCACTCTAGGGATGACAAAGAAATTCATCATCCATCCCCCAACCATTACATTGCTACAGAAACCTTGTGCTGTATTGACTGTTTATATTACATTACGTTTTGTTCTTTATTATTAATATGACAAGCATCTTGCAAAAAAATTCCTGAAAATGCTCTGCATCTCAACAATTACTATAAATAGAGCCTCAATATTTTCTGCCAATGGACTTTCTGATTTCCAACTTTTATCACAGATTTCTGACATCTGGTGTGTTTTGCTTTTGCCCAGCAGGAAGGTGTTTTGGTATCATCTGTGACCCTTTAACGTTTTGGGGTCAAATTTTCCCACACAGGCCTCAATATCGGCCATGCAGGAAGCTGGAATCTGACCCTTTAGTGAAACCTATTCAAAGCTGTAGAGTCATACAGTTGTACAGCACAGAAACACACCTTTGGCCCACCAGATCCATGCCAATCATTTTTTCCCTCATTCATAATAATCCCATTTGCCTACTTTAGGTCTGTATTCGTCTATGGAGACTCAAGAAACTGCAGATGCTGGAATCTGGAGCAACAGACGAGAAGCTGGAGGAATTCAGCAGGTGAGGCAGTATCTTTGGAGGAAAACAGACAGTCGATGTTTTGGGTCGAGAACCTCCATCTGGACTGAAAGATAGGGGGGAGATAGTCAGTCTGAAAAGGTGGAGGGAAGAGGTGGAGCAAGAACTGGCAGGTGATAGGTGGATTCAGGTGATGGTGGGTCGGTGGGGTGGGTTGACAGGATTCTTCTATGCCTTGCCTATTTTAATACCTGCCTAAATGTCTCTTAAATGTAGTGACTGTGTCTGACTCCACCACCTTCCCTGGCAGCAAGTTCCAGATATCAACTATTCTCTCTGTGAAAAGGTTTCCTCTGAAATCTCCCTTAAAAAGTCCTTCCCCTCAACTTAAAGTTGTGCCCCCTTATTATTGATACCCCTGCCATGGAAGGAACATTCTGACCATCTACCCTATCTAAGCCTCTTATAATCATGTATACTTCCATCAGGACATCGCTCAGGGTCCTTCACTCCAAGGAAAACAAACCCAGCCTGTACAATCTCTCCCCATTACTAAAGTTCTCCAACCCAAGCAACATCCTGGTGAATCTTCACTGCACTCTTTCCAGTGCAACCAGAATGACACACAATGCATGCAAACCCCATGTTATGGAAGGGTTGCATTCCTTGAAAATGGTCTGCATTGTGATTTTCTGCAACACAAAGCAACATCACCTGCACATGCAATAAGTAGTAAAAAAAAATAAAATTCATGTTTAATTATTTAATTATTTCCCCCACATAAATTCTGTGAAAGTGAATTTTATTCAGTACCTCAAATGTTTAGGTAGTGATTTGTGAATTCTATAAGGGCAAATTTCCATTACCTGAACGGCTGTTATGCAGGGGTCACCTGTACTCCAAGTGCAGTCTAATCAGTGTTTTATAAAGTTGAAACTAATGTCTCAACTTTTATATTCTTTGCCCTGACCTATGAAGGGAAGCATGCCAGATGCCTTCTTCACTACCCTGTCTACCTGTAAGGCTCTTCTGTTCATCAACATTACTCAACACCCTATTACTACATATGTCCTACCCCTATCTGACTTCCCAAAATGCTTCGCCTCACAGTTGTTGGGATTAAATTCCATGTGTCAAGGCTCTGCCCAACTTTCCATCTGATCCATCTGTTGTAGCCTTAGACCCTCCTCATTGTCCACAAAACCACCAACTTTCATGTCATAGAACATAGAACATAACAGCACAGTACAGGCCCTTCGGCCCATGATGTTGTGCAAACATTTTATCCTGCTCTAAGATCTATCTAACCCTTCCCTACCACAGAGCCCTCCATTTTTCTATCATTCATGTGGCTATCTATCCAAGAGTCTCTTAAATGTCCTGAATGTATCTGCTTTCACCACCTCTGCCAGCAGTGCGATCCACGCACCCACCACTCTCTGTGTAAAAAAAAACTTACCTCTGACATCCCCCCTGTACCTTCCTCCAACCACCTTAAAATTATGCCCCCTCATGTTAGCCATTTTCACCCTGGGAAAAAGTCTCTGACTGTCCACTCCATCTATGCTTCTTATCATCTCATACACCTCTATCAAGTCACTGCTCATCCTCCTTCTCTCCAAAGAGAATAGCCCCAACTCACTCAACCTATCCTCATAAGACATGCTCTCCAATCCAGGCAGCATCCTGGTGAATCTCCTCTGCCCCCTCTCTAAAGCTTCCACATCCTTCCTATAATGAGGCGACCAGAAATGAACACAATACTCCTGGTCTAACCAGAATTTTATAGAGCTGCAACGTTACCTTGCAGCTCTTGAACTTAATACCCCGACTAATGAAGGCCAGCACACCATATGCCTTCTTAACAACCCTATCAACCTGTGCAGCAACCTTGAGGGATCTATGGATGTGGACCCAAAGATCCCTCTGTTCCTCCACACTGCTAAGAGTTCTGCCATTAACCTTGTATTCTGCCTTCAAATTCAATCTTCCAATGTGTATCACTTCACACCTTTCTGGGTTGAACTCCATCTGCCATTTCTCAGCCCAGCTCTGCATCCTATCAATGTCCTGTTGTAAGCTACAGCAACCTCTACACTATCCACAACACTACCAACCTTTGTGTCATCTGCAAACTTATGAACCCACCCTTCCACATCCTCATCCAAGTCATTTATAAAAATCACAAAGAGCAGGGGTCCCAGAACAGATCCCTGCGGAACACCATTGGTCACCAACCTCCAGGCAGAATATGCTCCATCTACCACTGCCCTCTGACTTCCATGGACGAGCCAATTCTGAATCCACACAGCCAAGTTTCCCTGGATCCTATGCCTACTGACTTTCTGAATGAGCCTTCCATGAGAAGCTTATCAAACACCTTACTAAAATCCAGGTACACCACATCCACTGTTCTACCTTCATCAATGTGCCTTGTCACATCCTCAAAGAATTCAATTAGGCTTGTGAGGCACGACTTGCCCCTCACAAAGCCATGCTGACTGTCCCTAATCAGCCTATGCTTCTCTAAATGCCCATAAATCCTGTCTCTAAGAATCTTCTCCAGTAATTTACCCACCACTGAAGTAAGACTCACTGGCCTGTAATTCCCAGGGTTATCCCTACTCCCCTTCTTGTAAAAGGAACAACATTTACCACCCTCCAATCATCTGACACTACTCCTGTGGCCAGTGAGGATACAAAGATCATCGCTAAAGGTGCAGCCATCTCTTCCCTCTCTTCCCGTAATAACCTTGGATATATACCATCCGGCCCCGCTGACTTATCTATCCAAATGTTTTTCAAAAGTTCCAGCACATCTTCTTTCCTCACGTCGACATGCCCTAGCATATCAGCCTGTTGTATGCAATTCTCACAAATGTCATGGTCACTCTCACTGGTGAATACTGAAGCAAAGTATTCACTAAGGACCTCCCCCATCTCTTCTGACTCCAGGCACATGTTTCCTCTTTTATCCCATTTAGGTCCTACCCTCACTCTAGTCATCCTCCTATTATTCACATACGTGTAGAACACCTTGGAGTTTTGCTTAATCCTACTCGCCAAGGCCTTCTCATACCCCCTTCTAGCTCTCCTCAGTCTTCTTAAACTTCCTCCTAGTTACCTTGTAACTCTCCACAGTCTGTCTGATCCATGCATTCTAAACCTTAGGTAAGCTTCTTTCTTCCTCTTGACAAGATATTCTATGTCTCTTGTCAACCATGGTTCCTTCACTCTACCGTCCTTACCCTGCCTCAATGAGACAAATCTATCCAGAACCCCATGCAAGTACTCCTTAAATAACCTCCACATTTCCATTGTGTACTTCCCCAAGAAAATCCGTTCCCAATTTACGCTCCCAAGTTCTTGCCTGATAGCATCATAATTCCCCCTTCCCCAATTAACTACTTTCCCCTATTATCTGCTCCTATCCCTCTCCAAGGCTATCGTAAAGGTCAAGCAGTTATGGTCACTGTCTCCCAAATGCTCTTCCACTGAGAGATCTGAAACCTGATCAGGCTCATTGCCTAGCACCAGATCCAGTATGGCCTCTCCTCTAGTTGGCCTGTCCACATACTGTGTCAGGAATCCTTCCTGGACACACCTGACAAACTCTCTCCCATTTATCCCCTTTACACTCAGGAGGTGCCAATCAATATTAGGGAAGTTGAAATCACCCATGACAACAACCCTGTTATTTTTGCACCTTTCCAAAATCTGCCTCCCAATCTGCTCCTCAGTGTCTCTGCTACTATTGGGGGGTCTGTAGAATACTCCCAAGATAGTGATTGCTCCTTCCTGTTTCTGACGTCTACCCACACTAACTCAGCAGACGATCCCTCCAGAACACCCTCCCTTTCTTACAGCTGTGACACTGTCCCTGATCAGCAAAGCCACTCCCCCAACTCTTTTACTCCCGTCCCCTTCCCCTTTAAAACATCTAAACCCCAGAATATCTGGCAGCCATTCCTGCCCTTGTGACAGCCAAGTCTCTCTAATAGCCACCGTCATAATTCCACGTACTTACCCATGCCCCAAGTTCCTTGTTTCTGATACTTCTCACATTAAAGTAGATATACTTCAGCCTATCCAAGTGACTGCAATTTTGCCCTTTCAAATGCCTATCCTTCCTCACAGTCCTTCTACACTCTGCATCTACTTGTATACTAAATGCACCAACCTCTGACTTGTCACTCACGTTCCCATCCCCCTGCCAAATTAGTTTGAACCCTCCCCAACAGCTCTAGCAAACTTGCCCGCAGGTGTAACCCATCCTCTTTGTACAGGTCGTACCTTCCCCAGAAGGGATCTCAACGATCAACAAATCTGAAACCCTGTCCCCTGCACGAACTCCTCATCTGCCAAATCAACCTAGTCTTACCCTCACTAGTGTGCGGCACAGGCAGCAATCCAGAGATTACTGCCCTTGAGGTCCTGCTTTTCAGCTTCCTACCTAGCTCCCCATATCCCCTCTTCAGGACCTCATCTCTTTTCCTACCTATGTCATTGGTACCAATATGTGCCACGACCTCTGGCAGTTCACCCTCCCCCTTCAGAATGCTGTGGACCTGATCTGAGACATCCCTGACCCTGGCACCCGGGAGGCAACATACCACCCAGGAGTCTCTTTCATGTCCACAGAACCTCCTGTCTGCTCCCCTTACAATGGAATCCCCTATCACTATCGTTCCCCTCCCTTCCCTCCTGTGCCACCCGACCAGGCTCAGTACCAGAGACCTGGTCACTGTGGCTTTTCCCTGGTAGGTCCCCTCCCCCAACGGTATCCAAAGTGATATACCTGTTATTGAGGGGAAAGGCCACAAGGTACTCTGCACTACCTGCCTATTCTCCTTCCTTCTCCTGACAGTCACCCAGCTACCTGCCTCCTGCAGCTTAGGAGGGACGGCCTCCCTGTAGCTCTTATCAACGAACTCCTTGTTCTCCCGTAGGAGCCAAAGGTCATCCAGCTGCATCTCCAGTTCCCTAAGACGGTCTGTAAAGAGCTGCAGCTGGATGCACCTAGTGCAGATGTAGCTGACAGGGAGACTGGAGGCCTCCCAGAACTCCCACATCTCACAAGATGAAGACACCACTGACCCTGGAGCCATTCTAACTACTCTGGCCTGGCACTGAAGGAAAAACCAAAGAAAGAAAGAAACTTACCAAAGACTTACCTTAGCCTCTGCCTCCTCGAGCCAAAGCCTCTGTTCCCCCACTCTAACCCTGGTCCACTCACACAATGGCCGCTCCCAAAATGGCTGCTCTGCTTCTCCCTCCCTACCTTTTATTCACTGCTGTTAATTAGCCAATCAACTATTAACAATTTGCAAATGTGCATCTTGTAGACTCTTGGAAGGTGAAACTCACAAGCACACGCACAGAGACTCACCTCTTTTCAAAGCTCCCACTCCAAGTCTGGCTCCAACTCCCGACTCTGCAAGGTGAAACAAGGTGTCATCTGCTTTTCATGAAATGTATCAATGATCTGACTGGAGAGACCAGATATAACATTTGTATGTTGACATAAGAGACTGCAGATGAATTCTCTGAGAATTCTCCCATTTTAAGTAATCCTCACCCCCTTCCCCACATCCCGCCTCACCATGCTTCTCTTCTTCCCTTTCCTAGCATCGCTCTCTCTTATCTATATTTTTTTTCCTTTTTCACCTTACCTTTGACCCATCCCCCAGTGGTTCTGCTCTCACCTCCTCTCCCACACCTGCCTATCACTATCTCTTACCTGCATCTACCTATCACCACCTAGTGCCCACCCTGCCTCCCCTCTTTTGTCCACCTATCACTGCTCTGCTTTTCCCTCCTATATATTGGGCTTCCTCCTTTTCCTATCTTCAATCCTGAAGAAGAGTCCTGATCTGAAACATTGACCGCCTGCTTTTCTCCACGGATGCTGCCTGGCCTGCTGAGTTCCTTCAGCATCACAATATTTTCCATCTAGATCCAGCATCTGCAGTCCTTTGTTTCTCTGAGAAACTGCAGATGTTAGAATGTCATTTCTATGTTTGCTGATAATACACTGGAGGTATGTGAAAGGTCATGAGAATGTAAAGAGACTTCAAGGGGATGTAGACAAGCTAAGTGATTGGGCAAGGAGATGGCAGATGGAGTACAATGTGAAAAAATGTGTCAACATTGATAGAGAAAATAGAAATGTTGAGAAAGAGATTGGGAAATGCTTATGTACAAAAGGACTGGGGTACCTTTGTACATCAGTCACTGAAGACTAACATGCAGTCGCAGCAGGCAGTTAGGAAGGTTTTTATTCCCAGAGGATTTGAACACAAGAGTAAAAATATTTTACTACAATGAAATAAAACCTTGGTGAGGGCACATCAGGAGTACCGTGCACAATTCTGCTCTCCTTACCTAAAGGAGGTATTAAAGGAGTGCAGTGAAGATTCACCAATGAAGGCCTATCATAAGAGGTACAATTGAGTAAGCAAGACCTGTATTCTCTAGGTTCTAGAAGAATGAGAAGTGACCTCATTGACACATACTTAGAAGACAGGGTAAGTGCAGGAAGCAACACCGAGCGAAGGAAGCAACACAGGTTCCAAATAAAAGGTAAGCAATTAGAGTTAAAATTAAGAAAAAAAATCATTAAGGATCATGAATCATTGGAATTCACTGACCCAGGGGAGCTGTGGAAGCTTAAGTCACTCATTGTTTTCAAAATGGAGATGAATATATTTCTAAATATTGGAGGAATCAAGAGATGTAGGAATAGTGCAGGAAAGTGCTATTTTGGTGGAAGATTAAGTGTGATACTATAGGATGGTGAAACTGACTTAAGGGCCAAATGGCCTGTTCCTGGCCCAAGAACCTTTGCCCTAAATAAAGAGAACCTACCAAAACTTCAAAAGAATTCCCTGACTAGTTCCAAATATAGACATACCCTTTCTGGATATCAACTCCCAATGATCCCCACCAGATCTCCTTTTACTCCCTTACCTGAGCACCATGGTGGGGGTTTTATGACTTTTCAATTGTCCATTTCCCTACGCTTGGCCAGAAAATCAGCAAGCAGCACTTTTAATGCTCAGCTATTGAAACCGGCTGAGCATCCCACTGTTACCTTCAAATGGGCTGACCGCTCACCAGGCTACTTTCTTGCCCAGGAATGAAAATTCCTCCAGTAGTTCTCCAGCTTTTTATTTTAGATATTGCTGGTTTTGTTTAAAGCTTTTGAGGATTTCCTTTTGTTGACAGCTAACTATTTATTATGAAATCATTGTTGCTTTGCCCATGCTCATGATTCCTTAAAATGGCATCAAATTGCAATGCCCTACTCATCTTTGAGTGCCTCTTGCTGCTCCTCATCACTCTTCTGCAATGGAACTCAAGTCCTAATAGACTTGGATTTGTCAACTACCCATAATTTTCTTTTTGCAATTACTGCCCTCCTTTCTACCCTATGTTTATCAGCCAAGCATTGGAGAATATACTCTATGGTAAGCTCATTCTTTATGTACACTGAAATGCAGGCTTGCACAGACTTTTAAGGAGGTATTTCTTTTATTTGTGGCTACATTTTGTTTGATCTGGCAATCCAATACTTCTTCCTCAACACAGTTGCTTCCATTAAGAAGGAAAGATATTTAAATGTACTATTCATAATACTAAGTTGCTTTTTGTGCTAGAAAAATAGAATTCATATAATTTAGGCCAAAGACTTTGAATTTATATAGATCATATCCCTATTATAAATAATGTGATAAGGGATTTCTTTTATCTAGAATATATTTTGGTAGAGAAAAAAACGAGAGTCAATGCAAGTAATTAGTATAATTTCAAATGGGGTGTAAGAATGTAGAGATCTTGAAAGCCATGGGACATACTATTAAAACAGTTGATAATAGCTTTATAAATGGGGGAACAAAGAAGAAAAAAAAATCAGGAGTTTGTGCTAAGCCTGTTTGAAATATTAGTTAGGTCCCAACTGGATCTTCTGTTCAGTTCTAGACACCATACATTAAAATAAATATGAAAGTATTGGAGCGAGTGCAGAAGTGATTTACTAGAATACCTCCAGGGAAGAGGGATTGAAGGAACAACTTTCAACTGAAGAAACTGGGCATGTTCTGCATAAGGCAGAGAAGACTATGAATTGATAAAGGTGTTTACAATCCTATAAGGAAGTTAGATAGCACAAATAAAGAAGTTGTTTCCAGTGACTGAGGGATCGATAGTCAAGAGGGCACATACTTAAGATGAGTGGTAAAAGAGCAGAGGTAATGAGTGGAAAATCTTCTTTTACATAGTGAGTGGTTGGGATTTGGAAACCACTACTTAATGGGCTGGCATCAAATGATGCAATAGTAGCTTTCAGAAGGTAACTGGAGACATTCTTTAAGGAGAAAATGCTGAAAAACATGCAAGTGAGGCAAACTGAATTCTTCTTTGAAAGGCTGCCATGACATCGATAGCCTGAATAGCTTTCTTTTGCACTATACTTTTTTTATTTTACGATACATGAAAAGAAATTACCTTGCAGCAAACTCCTCAGCCTTCATTTCCCCCCTCAACACTTTGGAAAAGACCAGACTGGATTGTTTCAGATCTTTGGATTCCTCCTATTTCTTTCAACAGTCCTACACTGGAACTTTGGCTGCTACCACTTCACTGCCTCTTAACTCTGCTAACAAACTCTTTCAAATTTGGCAAGAAAATTTTTAAACCTGGTCAAAAGAAATGGTTGGAGGCTAGTGTAGGGACACCAGGACCCTGCCCATTAGAGAGAACCTTAAACCATAATGACAAAAAAAAATCTTAACATATACCCCTGGCAGTCTACAACATTTGACTGAAATAACTTTAAAATCCAAGTAGATGGGCAGGATGCATTAGGAGGTAAGAGAAAGAATGGGGATAATGGGGATGTACTCAATGCTTGGTAATTCGTTCATTTTTTTCACTGTTCCATGTACATTCCTGATACCATTGCACACTTAGTTACATTGACAAAGCAGATGTAACTGTTGCAATATTGCAATTTTTTTGTGTAACACTTTAATGGAAATGCTCTCACATGTCAATCAGAAGTTTCTCCTGTTTGCCACAATGAAACTCTTGATATTTTCTGGTGTGTATCATGAGCTATAAAAAAAAATTGCTGCTGCTCTGAATGGCTGCACACAGCATGACAGCAACAACATCTTTCTTACTTGACCCATCCTATTGTAACAGAAACCAAGGACATCAAAGCCCAATTATCTAATCAATGAGACGACAGCCAAAAATCAATACAAGCTTGAGATTGTGAGCACATAAGAGATATCTTTAAGCCACACTTAGCAGTAATTACTTTGCAGGTGCTTGCTACATTTATGCTATTAATTTCCACAGAAGCTTTCTCCATCTTCTGCTGTAATTTCAAGGGGAAGATCCATTGTTGTCCTGGAGAAACAATTACTGAGGTTTTTCAGGACCTTCTGGAGGTAACATCCCTGAGGGAATTCAATCCTTCAGACGGTTATCAGAACTTTTTCCCTCCTCTTTAGTGTAACTTCCTAGTTTGTGCTGAAGGTTGCTCTCCCAAACAAAAGCTAAAACACCTGAAATAACCACTACTGGTGAAGTTAGCTGCTGCTGCCGCTGCTTTGATACTGTGTGTTAGTTACCCTTCAGTTTTCAGGCAACCTAAGGCTCCCAGAAAAGAAAATATAGTCAGGCATAGGGACTCGACATGGCTGGAGTTCTGATTCTGCTTGGTGGACAAATACTCATCTATAATAATGGTAACCAACGTCTCCATCATGCAATAAACTGAGTTACAAAGAAAAATTCTGATTTATTTTCAAACACAAACTTTTAGATTATGATTTCTGTCCACTGATTCAAGTCATTTCTAACCAGTGCTAATCCCGCAGGAATATTAAAGTGCTACAAATCCAGTCTCCTGGATCATTATATTTACATTATTGTTTGCTGAAGCAAAGAATAAACTGCTGGAAGAATTCTGTGGGTCAAGGAGCATCTGTAGAGGCAAGGGGATGGTTGATGTTTTGGCTCAAGACCCTGCATCAGGACTGAGAGTGTTGAAGGAAGATTGCCTGTATATAGAAGTGAGAGTGGAGGGGTGAGATGGAGGCTGGTAGGTGACAGGTGGAGACAGATGAAGGGGGAATGTGGAAGATTAGGCAGATAGAACCAGCTGGGAGAGGGGAGGAGAGGATAGAGGTGGAGGCTGGTGAAGAACCCAGTGCAGATTTGGGCAAATATATTTATAGCAGTAAGAATGCAAAACTGCATATGTGTGAAATTTAAAAGGATTAAGAAACAGTTTGGAGAAATGTTTCATACCAATGATAAAAACGTGAACACCTTCAGAAAGAACTATAAAGACTTTTCATTCCATTAGCAGAGAAAGGAGTAAGAAATGACAAGCAAAAACAAAGGTACTGAGAGAGATGCCCAAGGAAAGGCTTACAAGAACCCAAGTGCCAATGGACAAAATAACTGATAATGTAATACGCAGATACCTTAAGAGCTATTGCATTTATTTTCTTACTGATACTTTAAAGTTCCTTCATAACTATGCCATACTAACAACCTTAATGCTCATTCTTTCAGATGATTATTAGAAATGCGATGCCAAAACATTGTGCAGGAGATGTTATTGCATTACTTCTGCATAAATCCCTACACCTGCCTGCTTGTCTGCCTGAAAAAATAAGCAAGGGCTGAGATCCAGCATTTCAGATCTCCATTGCTTTTTTTCACATGGTTCAGCAAACTACCAGATATGGGACTATTCCAACAGGACAATCAGGGCTTGAAGTCGTCTTCTATCCACAAAATGTCAAAATGGCCCACTAAAAATGTTATCCAATTCAAAAACTGGTGGGTTTGTAACCCAGCATGAAATGTGTGAGATATAACTAAATCTGACAGTGCCATGCTTAAAGCTACAGGTCACACAATAGAACACGTATTAATATCAGCATCAGCAATGTGAAGTTTTGACTAGGTTCTATTTAGGTTGCGCAGAAGGCAGCAGCTGTTGTACCTCTAATCTATTTTAATATGATATGGTGCGGGCCTCTGTGGTGCCCAGCAGAATAATCACACTGTACACTTGTCTTATGGAGAGAAATTTTAACCAGCTCAAAAGAGTACAAATGGGTGGTCGTGTCTCCAACATCATCGGAAAATAAGCAACTGCACTCTTCCCATGCCCCATCACATAAAGTGGCCTCTTTCTGGATGGTCTGCTCATTTGAGATGGTAGGTGTTTGTAGACATTCAAATCAGAATGCGTGACATACGTGGGACCCCAAATGCCATTTAGAGACAAGTCAACCATTAAGTTTCATCTGGTGTGACTGGATAATTGGAAAAAAAGCAACAGGTTTAAAATTATATATGTTGCCAACAGGACGATCATGCTACTTCCTCCTGCACTGCCTAAGTCAACCTATCTGTTGCCAGTCTTGGTTTAGGTCTGATATGGGTTCCATTGGAGCAGCACAGTATTAGCATGATTAAGACTCTAAGTTTACAGTTCAATGATGCCAAAACCATTTGTGTTCACTATCGTTAGACTGAGGATCTGACAATAATTATGGGGATTTTGGAAATGCGTTGTGCAATGGGATATCACAAAGTTGCTGACATGGTCAAATCTTGCTTCTAATTCTTACATTCTTATGTTCATAAAAATGTCTGTGAAAGTTAAAAAGGCTGAGAAGTTCAATTGTGAGGTTTACAGAATGGAACCTGTCAGTTTCATTTC
Source organism: Pristis pectinata (assembly GCF_009764475.1). Classification (NCBI taxonomy): domain Eukaryota; kingdom Metazoa; phylum Chordata; class Chondrichthyes; order Rhinopristiformes; family Pristidae; genus Pristis; species Pristis pectinata. The sequence goes on from NC_067413.1 coordinate 61,615,010, forward strand.
AGCATTCCCTAATGTTGCAAGATCTTACACCTCTCAGTATGTAGTCAAACTATCCTTGAGCCATAATGTTGTTTAACTGCCCAAAAAAGGCTTGGAGCTATTGGTAGATGTTGAATTGATCCAGGAATAATTCAGCTATTTCAAATCCAGAAGGCAACAGACAGAGTAGAAAGTGAGAAACTGTTCTTGCTGGTGGAGGGCTGATGAACCAGGGGATATAGAATGAAGGCATTAATAAAAGAACTGAAAGTGATATGAGGAAAAACATTCTTTACACAGCAAGTTGTCAGGTTCTAGAATGCACTGCCAGTGATAGCAGTGGAGGGAGCTTCAACTGAGGTATTCCAAAGGGAGCTGGATATATCTCTGAAAGGAAAACAAAAATTGCAAGATAGAGAAAGAGCACGAAAAGAGTGGCACTAATGGGATTGGTCTTACATACAGCCAGAACAGACCAGAAGGCTGTATAGTCTCCTCTGTTCTATTAGCACGCTGTGAATTACATTAATTGCACCTAAGAGATGAACTCTCCAAGAAGTCATGGCATATGCATACATCACTTCTATTTTACTCAACATCTGTTTTTGCCATTTTCCTCATAATAAAAGTGGCCTGGAGCTTAGTTGATGCTGTCAAAGATGTTTTGAATAGTTGCTGTGCAGAAGGCCAACAAACATTCTGCTTGTCAGCCTGCCACAGGGAAACTCAGTGATGAACAGATCTGACACGAGGAACAGCCTTTCCATCATGAACTCAGCCAGCAGAGAGCATGCAAAAGAAATTAGTTAGGCCCGGGACTGGGTCCAGATGGGTTTGTGGGTGAGGCCCAGAAGTGGTGGTGAGTTGATGTGAGATTGTACATCAAGCCAGTAAGTAGACAGGTCATGGAGAGGAAAATGGGGCAATGTGATCTAATTACTAGGCAGGTATTAAGTTAAAAAAACTAGGTAAAGCACGGAAGGAATTCAAATTCTGCACAAATTAAGTTCTGTACTTCACAGTTCCTTTATCATTTCAAATAATCACTGGTGAAGATCTGATAAATTATAGTGCTCTACACTGTGAGTCTTGTATGATCTTCAATAACATTTGGCTAACCTGTACTCGTTTCCCCACGTCCCCCTACCTGTCAGTGTAAAGTCATTCTGCATCAATAAGTTTACAACTTTGCTATGAATAAAAACTGAATGAATTTCTCACCCGATTCATTACAATCAGACCGTACAGAAGGAGAACATTTGGTCTGTAGGCCTGCACTGGTTTTCAAAGAGCTACCAATTATGCCTGCTCCTTTGCATACCTGCTTAAGCCCTGCATTCCTTGTGGCTTTTTCAAGAACATATCTTATTTTCGTTTGAAAGTTATTATTTTATCTACTTCTCTCATCTTCTAAGGCAGTGCTTTCTAAAATATAAATGCAGCACAAAGCCAAATTCTTGTCACCTCCCAGTTATCTTAATTTGCATTTTCTGGTTACCTATTCTACTGTCAGTGGAAACCATTTCTCCCCTTCCACTCTATCAAAACCCTACTTCATCCAAATTAGAATAAAGATGGTTCTTCAATGGGCTAAATTAATCAGCAATCTCTGAAAAGCTAGAGACAGGTTCCCATTCTTCTGCCCAATGCACAACATAGAAAAGCTGAAACACAATATTGATAGCTTAGAATGGTTTAACCCTAATAAATTCAACCAGGCATGAAGGACTATAATGCAATGTCATCTTTTTTTTGTCAGCTTCCATTAGAGAATGTCCAAAAACCTACATTTCAAAGGATTTCAAATGCATCACAGAAACAATGCAAAGTGTTCTGGCAACTAGAAACACTGCAATGAATATCAGATCGAGGACATCTCTGAACCAAGTAAACAATTTAACTTCCTGCACCCGTGCTGAGCTCATTAATTTCATCAACTTCACCTCCAACTTTCACCCTGCCCTGAGATTCACTTGGTCCATCTCTGACACCTCTCTCCCCTTTCTAGATCTCTGTCTTCATCTTCGGAGACAGATTAACCACAGACAACTTCTACAAACCCACAGTTACTTTAACTACACCTCTTCCCACCCTTTCACTTGTAAGGACGCCATCCCCTACTCCCAGTTCCTCCGCCTCCATCGAATCTGTTCCCATTCCATTCTATGTCCTCCTTTTTCAGTAACCGGAGTTTCCCTTCCATCAACATCAATGCTGCCCTTACCTGTATCTCCTCCACTTCCTGCACATCTGCCCTCACCCCCTTCCCTTCCCCCTCCCCCCCCCGACATAACAGGGACAGGGTTCCCCTTGTCCTGACCTACCACTTCACGAGCCTCTGCATCTAACACATCATTCTCCACGACTTCCGTCACCTCCAACGGGATCCTATCACCAGGCACATCTTCCCCTCACCCCTTCTCTCTGCTTTCCGCAGGGACTGGTCTCTCCGCAACTCCCTTGTCCACTCGTCCCAGCCCACCGATAACCCCCCAAGCACTTATGCCTGCAACCGCACTAAGTGCTACACCTGTCCCTACACCTCCTCCCTCACCATCATTCAGGGTCCCAGACAATCCTTCCAGGTGAGGCAGCGCTTCATCTGTGAGTCTGAGGGTGTTATTTATTGCATCCAGTGCTCCCAGTGTGGTCTCCTGCACATCGGTGAGACCCGACACAGATTGGGTGACCGCTTTGTCAAGCACCTTCGTTCTGTCCGCCACAACAGCCAGGACCTCCCGGTGGCCACCCACTTCAATTCCACATCCCACTCCCATACTGACATGTCTATCCATGGCCTCTTCTACTGCCACGTTGAGGACAGATGCAGGTTGGAGGAAAAACACCTCATATTTCACTTTGGGAGTCTCCAACCTGATGGCCTCAACATCGATTTCTCTAACTTCCAGTAACCCCACCCCATCTCTTTCTTTCCCACCCACTCCTTTGTCTTCCCTTATTCCCATGGCTCCCTTCCCTCACCTTGATGACTTGCCTATGTCCTCTCCTCCCCTCCTCCATCCTTTATTCTCATGGTCCACTGCCCTCTCCAACCGGATTCCTTCCTCTTCAGCCCTCGACCTCCTCTACCTATCACCTCTCAGTTTATTACATCTTCCCCCCCTCCCCCACCCACCTACCTTCCCCCCTCACCTGGACTCGCCTATCACCTGAACTCACTTATCACTTGCCCACATGTGCTCCTCCCCCTCCCCTTCCCCTCTTATTCTGGCTTCTGCCCTCTTCCTTTCCAGTCCTGATGAAGTGTTTTGGCCCAAAACGTCGACTGTTTATTTCCCTCCATAGATGCTGCCTGACCTGCTGAGTTCCTCCAGCACTTTTAGTGTATTGCTCCAGATTTCAGCATCTGCAACATTTCCTGTGTCTCTGTAACAATTTATTCTTATGGAATACATTAGACCAAGGACACAAGAAATATTTGCAACTTGGTATAAAAAGTATCCAAGAAATATACAGTGAAAATAATGGAACTCATTTGTAGATAAGTAGACAAGCTCTGGGTACATAAGGCCAAGGAAGTAAAATATCGGGACAGGAACTAATGCAACAACATGTGATATGTTTACTCTATATTTATCGCTTTGCTTCAAAACAATTTAAAATACAATTTTAATCCAATGTGGAGCACTTAGTGAAACAGTGAAATATACTTAACAGAATTATGACAGCAATCCAAATCAGATAGGTGACAAGGAATAGAAGTTTTCACTCTCCCTTTAGGATACTTAGGTGAATTACAGTATAAACTCTAATCTAATACACACATCAACAGAATCAAATTATCTAGATCATGCTGCTAATTACATAATCTCTTTTCAAAATAGTCTGATGGACAGCCGGCTTGAGTAAGAAGACTTAGAAAAGTACTGCATGAGGCATTCTCAGAACATAGAACAGTACAGCACAGGAACAGGCTCTTTGGCCCTATGTCTCCACCGACTGTGATGCCAGTCTATATGAATCCCATCTGCCTGCACACGGTCTGTATCTTTCTATTCCCTGCCAGTTTATGTGTCTGTCTAAATGCCTCTTAATCATTGCTATCTTATCTGCTTCTACCACCTCTCATGTTAGCACATCCCAGGCACCCACCTCTCTCCTCTGTGTAAAAAAAATATGCCTTGGAACTTTCCTCTTCTTACCTTAAATCTATGCCTTCTCGCATTTGACATTTCCACACAGGCAACGACACTCACTACTTACCCTATCTATGCCTTGATAACGTTGTGAACTTCTATCACATCATCTCTCAGCCTCTGACACTCCAGAGAAAACAACCCAAGTTTGTCCAACCTCTCCTTATAGCTAACACTTTCTAGGCAACATCATGGTGAACCTCTTCTGCACCCTCTCCAAAGTCTCTACATCCTTCCTGAGAAGTGACCAGAAATGCACACAATATTCTAAATGTGGCCTTACTAAAGTTTTATACAGCTGCAGCACGACATGCCAATTTTTATACTCAATGCACTGACCAATGAAGAGAAGCAGGCCATACGTCTTCCTTACCACTCTATCCACTTATGTTGGCACTTTCAGGGAGCAATGGACTTGCACTCAAAGATCCCCCGTACATCAATACTCTGAAGGGTTCTGCCATTTACTGTATATTTTCCTCTCGCACTTGACCTTCCAAAATGGATCGCCTGTATGGATAAAACTTCACCTGCCATTTCTCTACCCAAATTTCCAACTGATCTATATCCTGCTGTATCTTTTGACAGTCTTCCTCACTATCTACAACTCCATTAATTTTCATGTCATCTGCAAACTTACTAATCAGACTACTTACATTTTCATCAAAATCATTTATATATATTTCAAACAACAGAAGTCCCTTTTACCACTACCCTCTGTCTTCTATGACCAAGCCAATTTTGGATCTAATTTACCAACTCACCTTTGATCCCATGTGACTTAATCTTCTGGACTGGTCTACCATGATGTACCTTGTCAAATGCTTTACTAAGGTCCATGTAGACAATGTCCACTGCCCTACCTTCATCAATCATCTTTGTCACTTCCTCAAAAAACTGAATCAAATTTGTGAGACAGGACCTCCCGTCCACAAAGCCATGCTGACTGTCCCTAATAAGTCCATGCTTTTCCAAATGCAAGTAAATCATATCCCTAAGATCTTCGCCAATAATTTCCCTGCCACTAAAGCAAGGCCACTGGCCAAAAATTTCTTGGTTTGTCCCGATTGCCCTTCTTAAACAAAAGGAATAACACTGGCTATTCTCCAGTCTTCTGGCACCTACCTGTTGCTAAAGAGGATACAATGGTCTCTGTCAATGCTCTAGAAATCTCCTCCCTTGCTTCCCTCAGTATCCTGGGAAAGATCCCATCAGGCCCTGGGGACATTTCCACCTTAATGTTCTTCAAAATACCCAAAAACTCCTCCTTCTAAATATCGACATGTCTGAGAATATGAACATACCTCTCCCTAATCTCACCATCATCTCTGCCCTTTTCCTTGGTGAATACCAATAGTAGGTATTTATTAAGGACCTCATCCACTTTTTCTGGTTCCATGCAAAAATTCCCTCCTTTGCCCCTGAGTGGACCTACCCTTTCCCAAGATACCCCCTTGCTCCTAATATACTTATATAATGCCTTGGGATTCTCCTTATTCCCACATGCCAAGGACATTTCATGGCTCTTTTTCACCCTCCCAATTCCCTGCTTGAGTTCTTTCCTGATTTCTTCATATTCCACTAGGGATTAAAGTTTGTCCCTCAAGTTTAAACCACCCTGACTAACACTAGCAAACTTCCCTGCAAGGACGTTGGTGCCCATCCAGTTTAGGTGCAACCTGTCCAGTACTAGTCCTGCCCTGGAAGAGATCCCAATGATCCAGGTATCTGAAGCCCTTCCTCCAACACCAGCGCTTTAGCCACAGATTCAACTATACTATCTTGCTACTTCTGGCCCCATTAGCATGTGGCACTGGGAGTAATTCCAAAATCACAACCCCTAGAGGTCCTGATTTTTAAACTTTCTATCCAACTCCATAAATTCTCAATGCAGGACATCATCTCTCTTCCTGTCTACGCCATTAGTACCAATATAACCATGACCTCTGGCTGCTCAGCCTCCCCTTTCAGAATGTCCTCTACTTGCTCAGAAATATCCTGGTCCCTGGCACCAGGAAGGCAACACGCCATCCTAGACTCTCACTCCCAGCCATAGAAATGCCTATCAGTACCCCTGAGTTCTGTATCACTATTCCTCACCTGGACTCTGACCTGCCCTAATGTACAACAGAGCCAGTTGTGATGCTATTGATTTGGCTGCTGTTGCTTTCTCCTGAGAGGTCATCCCACCACTTCAAAGCATTGGACCTGTTAGAGAGGGGAATAGCCACGGGTAATGCACTACCTGCCTGTCCCTCCTGGCAGTCACCGATCTATCTGGCTGAAACTGTGGTGTAACCCTGAAACTTCTATCCATGATACCTTCAACCTCCTGTATGCTCCTCAGTGAATCCAACTGCCGCCTTAACTGATCCATGCGGTCTGAGAGGAGCTGCAGCTGGACACACTTCCTGCAAATGTAGTGTCAGAGACACTTGACGTCTCCCTGATCTCCCACATTTCACAGGAGGAGCATACCATTCCACCAACTGCTATTTCTACAACTCAAGTTACTACTGGTTTAAAAGAAAAGGAATGACCTTACTTTGATTCACCTTGTCACCACTGAGCCTCCTCACCAGAGCTTCATCTGAGATACATGGCAATGCATTGTAGAAACAGTTTAGAGAGAATGTACTACAACCAATATCATATTTTGCAGCTTCCTTTTTCTCATCACAGAAGTAACTTGGTTACAATTTATACTAAAATGTTACATTTACATCAAAGTCTCAAGGGATTAAAAACACTGCAACAGGTAGAAGATGGAACAGTTTATGAAATATAGCTGCATAATTTTATTGACCTAGGACTTGGAAGGCATTCCAACTCATCTAAGGCAATTGGTAGTGAATTTCGCCCAAATGTAACCTAACACCTTTTCAGTAAGAACAAGAGGCAGCTGTAAAAGTGAAGCCGAATGTCTTACCTCAGCAAAAAAAAAAGAAAATAACAGTAAACCTGAAATGTGATAGTAATAGTAGCAACAGCAAAAAGAAATATGGGAGCTACAGTAAAGAGAGGAAAATCCTTCTGCTTTTTTGTGTGATAGATCATGCCATGTGATGTAAAGACAAATAATCAGTATACCAAGAGCAAAAAGAATGAGCTGTGGGTGGAACTCAATGGGTCAGGCAGCATCTGTGGAAGGAAATGGACAGTCGAAGTTTCGGGTCAAGCCCCTTCATCTACGTCGAATGTCCATTTCCCTCCAAAGATGCTGCCTGACCTGCTGAGTTCCTCCAGTAGCTAGTTTTTTTTTGCTCCAGATTCAAGCATCTGCAGTCTCTTGCGTCTCCAATCAGTATACCAAGTTTGGGTGGTAGAAGGGAATCAGAAAAGTGACAAATGGATGCATGCAATGCAAATTAAGACACTTCAGGGCTCCTGCAAAGAACTGGATTAATCTCTTTTTAGATAATCCAAGGCACTGGTAGTCCATCTAAATACTGAATGTGTGATGAACTACAGTTCATATTAGTGGAACCCAAGCCAACATGCAACTACAGAATGACAGTAGATAAAACTGTACCCTAATAGCTTGTAAAATGGACTCTTAATGACCACAAATGAGTTTTGGGTAGGCTTGGCAGAATACAATTATTTTTCCAAATAATTTTCATTACCCGGACATTTATTCTTGTTGATGTAAATTTTCAGGATTACGCAATATTACAGTAATATTACAATATTACAGGTTGAAGGGGGTGGGTAGACAACTTATTAATGACAATATATCATTAAGAGGTTTATATTATTACCTGTCAAGTGTCAAATATGTATGACAATAATTTATACGTGTTTGATTTGGATGTTCTCATTTGGCATTAACATTGCATTTGTATGAAAAAAATTGAAAAATACAAAAACACCTTTTTTTGTTGTTGATCTGAGTGTTGAGGTAAATCAACATGAATCAAAGGCTATCGATAAAAAGTGAGTCCTGCTAAGCCTTGTATGGGTTTGTGGAAGCATTTGATATACCCACTGAATGCCTTAGGTCAGCTAATGTATGGACAGTTTTCTTTTGTTATGAATCCGGCAATTGTGCATGAATGCCATCAATGAAAAAAAATGTGGAGGTTTAGATGGACCATGACTTTTAATCTTGAGTGAGAATGGAAACCACTAGAAGAGCAGCTTGTTACAGTGATTAGGAGGGGTTACGGCAGCCTGGGGCCAAGCAGACATTGAATGCTAATAGGAGCACATTGGAATCATTAAATCATTAGTGTACAGGAGGCCACTTGGCGCATCAAGCTTGCACCAGATCGCAGTAAGGCAATCCCATCTCTCTCATTCCTGACATTTTTCCCATAATACTATAAATTATTTCCCCTCAAAATCCAATTACAGCATAAATTATTGATTGTTTCCTTGACCCAAGGAGCAATGGGCTCCAGATCATAATATTCTCAGCATTAAAAAAGCTTTTCCTCATATCCCACAGTATCTTTTGCCAAAATTTTAAATCTGTGCTCCATGAACCATCCACTAAATATCTTCTATAGTCCCTTCATCAACATTCTCTGTTCGCTCAAAAAAAGTTGAGGGGTGATACAGTGATGCAGTTCATAGAGCTGCTACCTCACAGCACTGGAGGGTTCAATCCTAACATCAGGTGCTGTCTGTTGAATTGGTACGTTCTCTCTGTGACCACATAGGTTTCCTCTCACATCCAGAAGACATGAAGATTGTTTGGTTAATTGGCTACTTTAAATTGCCTGTTGTGCATAGGTGAATGGCAGAACTGGAAGGAGCTGAAGAAAATGTGGGGAGAATAAAAAAGGGTCAGTGCAGACTCAGTGGGATGAAGGGCCTGTTTGCTTGCTATAATTTTTTCCCCCTGATTATTGTTTCTAAAAGTAGCCTGAAGCTGTTGGGCAAGTTTTTACATTCCTTTTTAAACATAGGCATTATATTTGGCATATACCACTCTTCCAGCATCCCCATCAGAACGTACTGGAAGATCATATCAAGCCTTTCTGCAACCTCTGTCCTCAATATTCTAAGCAACCTTGGATGCAATATAAACAGAAAATATATATATGGGGGTAATGTAGATACTTTATGTAGTATGAAGTCAGCATTACTGCTGGAAATACTCATCGGTTTGGTTCATGGAGAGAGAAATAGTTAATGTTTCAGGTCAATGATCTTTCATCATTCATCTGGACCAGGTGACCTGTTTGAACATTGCCACTCTTTCTAGTACCTATTCCTTTTAAAATGTTCACTCCAAGATCTCAATTATCTCCCCATCTACTGAGATTTTGGCTGCATCTTCCTCCTCGATAAAGAGCAATGCAAAGTGCTCATTTGGTATTCCACCAATGCTGACTGCCTCTTGGACTATATCATGTTCTTTGTCCTTAATCTGCCCAACCCCTCTTCTTAATATTACCATTCACAAGACTTGGAGCTTCCCTTTTATGTTAACTGGCTTTATCTTCTCATTCTCTCTTTTGCCTACTTTATTTTCTTTTTTAGTTTCCCTGCCAGCTTTTTGTATTCAGTCTGGTTCTCACTTGAGTTATTCAGCTGGCATCCATCATACACATTTTTTATCAGTCTCATCATACTCTCTATCACTTTTGTCCTTGAAGGAAATTCTGACTTTGCTTTCCTTGCTTTTTCGTTTTGTGGGAATAAAGCTAGATTATACCAGAAGTATCTCCTCTAATTCAGATAAAGTTTTATCGATGATAAGATTTCTTTATTAGTCACATGTACGTCGAAACAGTGAAATGCATCTTTGCATAGAATGTTCTGGGGGCAGCCTACAAGTCTCGCCATGCTTCCGGCCCCAATATAGCACATCCACAGCTCCTAACCCACATCTGGTTCCACTTTATTGTGGCCATTGAAGTTACTGCTCCTCCAATTGAGGTTTACTTTAGATTCCTCCTTGCCCCTTTACCTTATGATCCAATGATCACTGTTATCTAAGTGTTCTCCTACTGACACTGAGTCCACATCCTCATTTGCCAGAACTATATCCCGCAAAGCATGCTTCCTCAATAGCCTGAAAACATATTGATCAAGGATATTCTCCTAAGCACATTTCAGAAAATCCTTTTTTGCACTTTACTCTAATATTTGAGGATGGTGTTGCACAGTCATTCCCAGTTGATGGAGGTAAAGGCTTCTCTGAGGTCGAATAAAACAATGTAAAGTGGCTGGTGCTACTCCCTGCAGTTTTTTCTGGTGTTGTCATGCAGTGAAGATAATAACACCCACTGTTCTTCTAGGTAGACTGAATCCACACTGCAATTCGCAGAGCTGCTCTTTGGCCACTGGGAGTAGACAGCTGAGGAAGAACCTGATGATGACTTCCCCTGAGACAGCCAACACAGAGACCTCTTTGTAGTTACCACAGTTGGATTTGGCTCCCTTCTTGAAAATGGTCAAGACTACAGCATCTCTGAAATCCCCTGGTAAATCTTCCTCTTCCCAGGTGTGGATGATGAGACTGTGGTTTCGTGATTGTATTTGGATTTCAGCAAAGATGCCATCTGCCCCTGAAGTCTTGTTAGTATTGAGTTGAGATATGGCTTTTTCGCCTTCTTGTCAGTCAGAAGTGGAGGCAAGGCTGGTCTGGCTAGATTGCTACGGAATGGAGTCCTGGGAGCTCGGTTCAAGGACAGAGTTGTGGCTGAGGAGATCTCGGAAGTGCTTCTGCCAATGTGCATTGATTGTCTTTCTGTTCTAAATGAGTTCACCTCCGTTCATGGCTCTCGGGGGTGGGGCCTTGATGTTAGGACAATTGATGGTTTTCAAAGTGCTATAGAACCTATTCATATCATGGCTCATAGAAAGAGCTTCCTACACTTTCTCCATCCACCATCTCTTCTTTAGGTCCCAGGTTTTCTGTTGGACTACTGCCTTCAGGTGCCCATAGAGCTGTTCAGCATACCTTAGAGGCTACAAAATGTGTGACGAAACCATTGGTGGTAAGAAGTGGAAAGTAACATTAACCACGGATGCAGACTGCCAATTATCTCATTGTTGTGTCACCCTCAGGGGATTCCGTTGCCTAGAATTATTCATTAAATTAGTAGAATCCTAAGGAAGGCAAGGCTGAAAAATCAGAAGAATGCAATGGAAGTGACGTATCTCATGAATGGAAATCAGTCAGGCATACAAGGGCCCAGGAACTGTGGCAGAAAAAGCTGCATATGGAACCCTGGAAAGGTCTTATAAAGAGTTCCAGAAACAGATTCGTAGGGTGGTGTTTAAAATAATGAGTCAATGGTTTGGCATGGTAACACATAACTAGAATGTTAGTTAATTAGCTAATTGAACCAAACCTGTAGAGTGTGTGTGTGCGTACACGTGCATGTGACAAGCTAATGAAAAGCTAATTTTCATGGCATTTATACCCTGGGTATGTATGCCTATGACAATAAACTTGAACTTAAACTAATGCTTCGTGGGGAAGTACTGGAGTCAGCTCAAGTGGGAAAAACAAGATGAAGAACCCTGAAGAAAGATAAGAGCTGCTGCACAAGTGGGTTCCAATAAAGAAAAACATTATGCTGGGATTTCAAAAACTGATCAATAGTTACTTCATAGTAAATTGTCAAAAAAAATGTACTGTCAGCATTGGAAAGAGTGGCTGGTGGGAACAGTTCTACATTTTAAAACTGTTTTGATAATGCTCTTGATTTCTGATCAGTATTCTATTAATTATTTACATATTTGCTGACTTCTGATCACATATTTATTCATTGCCTTGGAAGTTTGTCTCTAGAGTTCTGCAGGGTATCAATCCAACACAAGTACATTAACATTGTTTGAAAACTTCACTCCTAATTTGTGACCCTTGATTCACCCATGCAATTTGTGAGTGGAGTCTTAATTGAGACAACCAAGGCTCAATGCTATTCTGACTGTCCGCTAAGCAGACATTCACTACGTGGATCTGACCTGATAGAACTGAATGCAGAGTAGCCAAAGGAGAGATGAAAGATGATTGATCTGAAATGTTGGCTCTGTTTCTCTCCCCATTGCTGCTGTCAAGCCTGGAGAAACATTTTCTGCTTTAATTTCCAATTTCAGGCATTTGCAGGTTTTGTTTTCCAACAGAGATGAATAAAATTGGGACTCACAAAATGGCACCTTTTCACTACTACCCAGCTGAATTTCATCTCCACTTTCTCTGCACAATGCTTACACCTTGGCCAACATTGTTCTTTCTGATCTCCTTACTGCACTGGCAAAGCTCAGATAAACCAGTAAAGGTCTAAATCAAAGACTCTTCTGCTCTGAATGGCTCAGTATCGCCAGCCTGCTGGACCTGCAGAGAACCCAGTATGATCTTCCATTCAACGTAAAGACGTAGGGATTAATTTATTGTTAGCAATGACTAAAGAGCCTAAAGACACGAGGTGCCTCTGCATCATGAGTAAAGGCTGCTGAGATCCCAAGTGGGACACTCTGTTGAAAGCTACTTTGATTTTACAGACAAATCAGCAATAGTAGTAAATTAGAAATTTTGGTTGAAGCATGCCTGTTAAATGCTTAGGTAACAAGAATTTAAAAACATAACCTGCACTTTGAAAAACTGGTGATCTAAGAATAATTCACTCCCAAATTCTTTTCATCTGTTATCTTTGTAATTTTGGACAGAGTCTTCCCTTCAGCTAATCACATCAAAGATGTGATAAAATTGTGAAGCTGAACACTGAGCTCCAAATAATTGACATTTTCTGGCTGTGGCTGTCTGCATAGTGAAATATTTTCCTTTCCTGTGGTTGGGTATCTTGATTGCTTTGTTACAGAATATTTTATTACTACAGCTCTATTGTTAGTAGAGAAAAATGTGACATGTGCAGAGCTGTCAAGTCCCAGAAATGAATTTTACAGAGATTAGAAGGCACAGTAAAGCAAACACTGACTCTAGTCCTTAATGCAGGTGCCTTATGAATATATTTTATCCCTTAGGATCATTACTGCCATTTATTTTTCTCCAAGGATTTTCCCACTGATGTACATTGACGAGACGATAGATTAAAAGTTCTGCTTCCTCAAAAATATGAAATTCAGGTGTTAAAATAATTGATTACATGCTCTAGGAAGAAGGTCTGTATAATAAATTGCCAATTTAACATTTCTTAGGGTGGTTTAATAAATAATTATAAAACAGTGCAATATATCAATCCAGGTACAAATTATTCTGTAATAGATGAATTATTATAAATAATATTAGAATTGTACATTTATGAGAAACAGCTCAAAAACAGGCAACAATTGAAACTCTACAGTCCAGGGGAATTTAAGTTTGAAGTCCATGGGTGAGCTAGTTAATTTGTAACCACTTACTGCTAGCCAGCCTGCATATCAGATTTCAAGGCAATTAGAACAGCACAGGAAATTGTACTGGTTTCCAAGTGTCTATAATAACCCTCCATTTAATCTGACATAATTATCATTACCACTTCTACTAAAATCATAGTGCGTGACAAATTAATAGCAAAATACAAGCATCTTGTCACATTGCTTAAAAAAAGAATTCAATTCAGGAAACATTGCCAAGTTTCCAAATCAAAAAAAAAATTCCTTTCATCTCACCTTTAAATTTACTGAAGCCAAATATCTTGGTTATTGGTTCCTGTCACATTCCCAGATTTGAGCAAGGCATTTTGGCGATACTGTCAGATTGCTACACTGTCAGAAATGTCACTTTTTCCATGTGAAATTAAACCAAAGTCCCTTCACCCCCTCAGGTGCAGATAAAAGAATCATGGCACCAATTAGAAGAGGAGAAGAGGAGTTCTACTAGTTGAAAAGCAAAAAAACTGCAGACGCTGGAAATTTGAAACAACAACAGAAAATGCTGGAAATATCCAGCTGGTCAGGCAACATCTGTGGAGAGAGAACATTTCAGGGCAATGAGTTTTCGTCAAAAAAGCCCGGACTTAGCAAATGCTCATTGGTCATTGACATGTTAACCTCGAGTCTCTCTCAACAGATGCTGGCTGACTAGCTGAGGGTTTCCAGCATTTTCTCTTTTCATTTTGGAATTCTGCAACATTTATTCTGTAACCGACATTGTTATATCATGACTATTTGTGAGACTTTGGCACAAATTGGCAATATGTTTCCTTGCAATACAACACAGATTATATTTCAAATGGACTGAACTGCTTTTTTTTCCTTTTACAGACTCAGGCCCTTCAGCCCACTGAGTCTGTGCAGAGCATCAAGAAACCATTTTAACACTAATTTTACACCAATCCCATTTTATTCTCCCCGCATTCCTATCAACTCTGATTCTACCACTCACTTACACACCAGGGGCAATTTACAGTGGCTAATTAAGCTACCAACCTGCGCGTTCCTTTTGGGGATGTGGGAGGAAACTGGAGCCCCTGGAGGAAACCCATGCAATCACAGGGAGAACGTACAAACTCCACACAGAGAGCACCGGAGGTCGGCATTGAAGCCGGCAGTATTTCTGCTAGCTGTGCCACTGTGCCACACCTTTTATGGTTGTACGTCATGAAACACACTACATAGATGCAAGTTTATTCTTTTAAGTTAAATACTGGGCAGCCAATCAGCCTAGTCTCATCACTATGAAAATATATGTATGGCTTTAGCTTGCTTGTTCCAAGCTACAAGACATGATGTGGCCTAGAAGTCAAACAGGATGGCAAGAACATACATCTTGTTCCTAATGGCATCATAAAAATCTCAACTTTATCACACTTTGGTGCTTGGCATCTTCTCCCCATTTGACTGTCGAAATGGAAAGCAGAGTCCCATGTAATTTATAAAATATATAATTTGTATATTTAAAGAGATTCTTGTTGAAGTTCACCTTGATCAGCTACATAATGGAGGATTCTCTGATCTACGGGCTGTTCCCAGGGATGTAGGCTGAGACAAACATCAACTGCTGCTGGAAAATTCTTAGCTTGGTGAAAGACACACTTTTGTCCTCCTAAAACTTGTTGGTCTTTCAGTGTAAGGAGATGTCCACAGGCACATTTTGTTGAGTGACACATTCCAAGGTGAAGTATGTGCTGAAAGATGAACTGAAGATCAGTGCAACTCCTGCAAAGGCTGTGTGTGGAAGGATCACAGTCTAGGGTCCTGCCATCGTTGGACATACTGAGGGGCTGGGTCCTATGTAACAGCCTTTCAAA